>NC_056728.1:1841633659-1841856159 GCF_019279795.1 Protopterus annectens
GATTGCACTACAGAGGTGTTAATTTGTCGCTGTGCTTCCATACCCTGCATGGTTGGGACTACTGCTATACCAAATAGCTGCATGAGGTCTCTGCCCAAGAGGTTTACTGGGCATTTTGTAGAAACTACAATTTTGCTTCTTTGTGTCAATCCTGAAACTAGATCAGTTATTGCAATGTTACGGGAGAGAGGCTCCCGATACAGCTGTCAATTAGCTGCTTTGACCAGTATGTAATCAGGTGACTCTGTGTTTTCTGGCAGTTTGGAGAGGTGTATCAGGGTTCGTGATGCCCCTGAGTCACACAAAAATTTGACCTCCCCCCCTTCTACCAAGAGTGTAACTTCTGGTTTCGTGTCTGCTAAATAGAGCTCCAAGCTCAATAAAGCTAGGTCTAATATTTCATTTTCTTCATTGTCACTAACTTCCTGCACTTTCTGTACTCCCTCTATCACATTCTCATTTGTCCTTTCTTCGCTAGCCCCTTCTAGTGATTCTTGACTACCATATAGTCAGTCCTCACCCTCTTTGTCTTCCGTTGTTGCCTTCTTGTTTTTCTTGCAATCCCTTGCCAAATGTCCCTTTTTACCGCATTTAAAACATTCTCCCCTTTTTTTTTGCCCTTCAAAGTCCTCTGATCACTGATCAGATTGTTTGTTTCCTTGCGCGGTTTTCTTGCCCTTTTTCCCAGACTGTACCACATAAACTTCTGCTCCATCTTCTACAGAAAATACTTGAGCTTTCTTTTTCTTTTTGCTATTAAAATGCCTTTCGGCATGCCTAGCATATTCAAGTAATGATTGTAACCTGCTTGTACGATGGTCTACCATGTGTTTTGTAATAAAACTGCTTATAGGCATGCTACTGCCTTTTAAAAATGCATTCTTTAACTGCTGTTCATATGGGGAATCTTGTGTTTGATCTTCAGGAACCTGCATTCCACAGTGGTTATTAAAACATTCTAACAATCTGGCATAATACCGGTCAATTGTTTCACCTTCTTGTCGGATGCATTGATTAATGCAAGTCCAGTCTGCCCTAGGTTTCCATTTTTCAGAGATGTGGTCTGTAAGACCTTTTACTCTGGTGTCTAATTCTGCGCTGCTATGTGGGAGGGGTCTTTGTGCAGCGTCACGGGGATTCCAGTTCCCACTAATCATGTACCAATCTGGCCCTACAATTTACTTTTTCTATTTATTCTCTGTTTAGGTTATAACTCAACCTCATTCCTTGTAAATCTTCTGAGAATTTTCTAAAATTAACATTTGGATGGGGAATTCCCTCAGTGGCTTTCCGGATATCTTCCGGAGTCCAAGGTCTATACACTAAGATAGTTGGGTCCTGATTGTCTTGACCTGCCTGAGGATTGGGTACTTCTATAAGCGGGCATATTTCTTTTTCTTCACCTATAGATCGTGAATTCTTAACTATTTGCCATAACTCAATACCTTTTTCTGAATTACCTGCCTTTGTTCGGGACCTGGTCTCGATAGGATCTCGAATTTTAGTCAGTTTTAATTTCACAATATCTCTATCTTCAGTGACCACAGGATATAGTGGGGGTGGACTAACCTGTTCACTTGCTTCATATTCTGGTAAGGGAGGCGGAGGTGCTGATGCTATTACTAAGTTATTATCCTCCTTATCTAAAAACATTGCTTTTGAATCTTTGTTTTTTTGTTCCCTACGGTTTACTTCCTCCAGCCACCTGTGTGCCTGAGGAATTCCTAATCGACGTTGCTTTTTTACCCGACCCTTGGAATCGTTTTTGAGCTGTTTGATAAGTTTGATAAGCGAGGATTTTTCAAATTTTCCGTTGAATTCGTATTTATTAACCCATTTTGAATAATATATAATATTGTCGGCACGCTGCGACTGTATATATTTTGCGTCTTCCGTTAACGGCAGGTTTTGGGGCCTTTTTGTGCAATTATTGCCCATTTTGTTTTACCCTTTGATCGTTACGTAACTTCTCTTAATTTTTAACGTGGTACCACAGATTTTGTTAGAGTCTCTTCAGAATGACTGCCTACTTATTCTGTTTCTCCTGATCTATGACAAGACAGTAATTTTTTTTGTCCCTGACTTGCAAAAATACAATCTGACAAAAACAATACACATGTAGTCCCTGATCTAAAACAGAAAAAAGTAGATTCACCTTACCTGAGCCTACGTGATTGATCACCGATTCGCGGAGACCCGTCCTTCAGTCACAGATCAGAAAGTGGCTGGCCTCTTTTGAACGACAATTCAGTCGGAGGACTTTCCGTATAAGAAGAACCAATTTGGTTTCTTCCCTGTACAGTTTCAACCACCTGGCCGTCTGATCAAAGACCAATGCACATTAGGTTCAAGCAAGGCACCCTTTATTACTTGCAGCAAGGAGACAAAGCATGTAGGTACAGGATTTGTCTGGCTCTTTGGTGATCAGTATGTTATTCTTATACAATTCTCTTCATGTCACACAGAAAATGTTACTATTCTATTGCTGACGTAGTTGCACACAGCTTTCTGTATGTTTCACAGAAAATGTTACCAGACTTATTGCTGACATGGTCGGATTATTTGCTGTCTTGCAAAAACATTTTTAGAAAAACAACCTGGCCTTGGGCTTATTTTAGCCCACCTTAACTTTTCAATTCTTCAATTGTAGAGTTCTAATACATGTGTTACATTTTGTCTAGATTCAAGGTACATTTCTAGCTTTGGTACAAGTAATGTTCACTATGGTTTATACTTTCAAGCATCTATTGTTTTCTTTATCAAGGCTTCTAGCAGCTGCATATTTTCTCATGGCATAAGCAGAAATTAAATATCTCTTTGTTAAGTTTCATGACATTAGCAGAAATGAAATGTCTCATGTTAAGTTTCTAATAGCTGTGCAGATTCATGCAGTGTGAACAGAATAAATGTATTAACCCTTTTAAACCTTGAATGCTTTAAGCATGCATATTATTATTATATATTTTTCTAACACTTTTATACTCAATTAAATCTCTTTCTAGTGTCTTTATTTTCCTTCGAATAAGTTCATTACATTGTTCATCCACTGCTCCCTTAATGCTGTAATATTTCTCCTTCTCTTCTGGTACACCAAACATCAGATAATTTTTAATACAATCATTTATACCATCAATTTCTTTAAGTAAATCATGTTTAACTCTTTCATTCTCATCTATCATACTTTTTAAAACTTCTAACCCACATCTGTTGAAAATGTTAATTAATTCTTCATGAAAAATACTATCAGGAATAACATTATTAGGATACTTACATATTTGCAGACCTTTTGGTACAATATTTTCTGCAATACATTCCTTTAAGTATCCATTTTCTACCTCTAAATGTTTAAATTTAAGCAATAGTCTCTCAAGTTTGTCCAACATATTCCTGTATGTATCAGTCACTGGCTTCTGTTTAAACTTTTTTGTCTTTGAAATTAGAGGAATAACTAACCTGTAGCCAGTCTTTGAAGTTTGTACCACTGGTGTCGTTTTTAGAACTTGCCAATGTCTCTGCTTGCCCACCTTGTACATTGGGACTGGAATGTTTAACAGTTTCCCCATTGTCGACCTCGTCCCTGAAAACTGCAGGGGTTTGCAAAAAAAAGTACAGACTTTTTAGGAAGTCAAAAATAATCAATTTTATTCAATCTTTACCAGTTCAACTGATTTGTTGTTTTTTTATTCCTAAGAAAATTTCTAGGTATACATTTGTTATATAATTGTTTTACTTAGATGTAATGATTTTGAATGGCCACTAGATGGCACCACATACACTTGAACAAATGGAACTTTTAATTTTAAAATGAAATATTTATAAATAATATTTTTAATAATTCATTCTATGGTCTTATTAACATTTTTAACACTTTTACACCAAACAAGTTTTAAATACGATAAAAACAACAACCAAATACAAATGTAACAGGCTGAAGAAGCTCGAAGTCCTAGGCAATGAATACTCCCATAAAATGCACACTTTTATTGTAACGAAAACCAAAAGAATAAGCGCTTTCAGCCAGCTTAACTGGCCTTCATCAGATTCATCTGAAACAACTGTCAATTATACGCGTATATATATGGTACAGACACAGGAAATGAGCTTAATTAATTGAAAAAGTTTTTAATTGTTTTAATTGATCAAGTAAGCTAATTTCCTGTGGCTGTACCATATATATACACGTATAACTGACAGTTGTTTCAGATTAATCTGATGAAGGCCAGTTAAGCTGGCTAAAACCAAACAAGTTTTGTTTTAGATGTATTTAGGAATGTTTTTATTCATTTTTGGTCATGGTTCATTCATTTTCAACAATGTATTGTCACACTATCAGTTTTGGTACAATGATCTCTTTAAGAATTAATTAAACACCTTATTAGTTTATTGCTGCTCCTTTTAGCATAAAAGGGATTCAATTCTTTTAAAAAACCCACATCTGAGGAAGTGTATTAAACGAAAATGTATGGTTAGCGTTTATGTGCTTTGTCTATGTGTTTCGTATACAACAGCTAATTTTTAAGCTTCGTGTATCAAATAAAAGTAATTGATGGATGATTCTACTGTCTGAAACTTCATTGTGCACATAAGGAGTTTACTTTGTTGGAATATCTCAGGATGCCTTCCAGATAGCATGAAACATGACCTATCATGCTGTCTAGAATTACTATTTAACCATAGTCTCCAAATAGGCTTCATGCCTGACAAATGGAGAACAGCAGCAGTCATCCTTTTGCACAAAGGTGAGCCATCTATAGAAAACTGCTAACAAAACAAAAACAAAAAAATTACTTCTGCCAAAACTGCATGTTCAAACTTTATTCTGGTACCTCAGCTAGGTGCCTTGAAGGAATAAAGTGTAATACATCCAATCCTCATTTAAATACAAAATTCCAAATGTAATATCAATCATTATCCAATTAACATTCCAACCTTTAATGTGCCAGTGCATGAAATCCACCAAAATTACTAATATATTGCAATAACAGACTATGAAATAAAACTATATAAACAATTAAACATTCAAATAAACTTCTAAATTTGTACTTCTAGGTTGAAGTATACTAAAATTTAAAATAAATTTACTTTCAAACTCCAACAATTTCTGAACAAAGTTGCCCCCTCCCCCTACATGTGGCTTTGCCAAAACACTGAAAAAGAAGCTTTCATCTTGCCCTCCATGCACTCTATGAAATTGCTTAGCTACAGGAGTCTCCAAACATTTGTTTTTAATGTCACGTAAATGTTCTAAAATTTGAACTTTCACCATTCTTTTAGATTGTCCTACATACCACAATGTGGGCACATACCCACACCCAATTATGTAAATCACCCCACATGAACAACAGTTAAATTCGTCCAATGAAACATATTTCCTGCCATTAATCCAGGTTTCCAAAAGCTTCTTCACCTTATTACAAACTTTTCACTTTCCACAAGGGAAAGAACCCACTAAATCCCCATCTCTCGCTTTCAGCTTAGTGTTCAAAATTTCTTATAGAAATGATGTAAGTGAAAAAAGATTCGAGGAGCTAAAAAAGTTGATGGTTAAAGAAGTGTCTTTGTTTTATGACACTAGACTTTTGGAAAAGTACCTCAGCTTAAATATAACACCAAGAGGTCTTAGGGTGGACAAATTGCCTGCTTTTGAGTTTTCTGAGGAAGACTCTGACCTGTTAGAAGAATGGAAAGAGATTGCCTAGCAATGTACTTCGGCTTGGTTGAGAATATTAGTGAAATGTAATATTAGAGCACACACCAAAGTACAGCAGCAGATTGTATCGCTACAAAATGAACTGTTGAAAGAGACTATATCATGCGTGTTTTCTAGTAAAATGAAATTTATTAAAGCTGACCTGGTCAGGGTTGAAACTGAGGTCATTGAAAGAAAAAAAAAAAACTGAATTGTGATATTAATGACTTTAAGACCAACTTGATTTTTGGTTGGCAGAGAAAACCGAGAGGGGGCAGTCCCAGATGAAAACAAATCACATAATGGTCGTGACTCTTCAGTCTCTTCCATGGAAACAATGGCTAGCTGAAAGAGTGTGTCGTTTGAAAACTTGAGTACAGAGGAAGAACAGAGTGGACAAAACGGTTGATGATGGATTGTGAACAGGGAATAGCAAAGTTAGACATGGTTGGCGGATCAGAGGCCGTGGAAAATGGAATTGAATATAGCTGCATCGAGTTCTCCCAGCTAAATGGTGTGTCGGACTTTGCCTATGGGACTAATGTTTCTTTTATTTCAAAAAATATGTTTGTCTTGCCTGATTTGAACATTGTTAATTTAGCGGGCTTACACATTTCTAGTATTGCAAAACATGTATTATTAAAAGGCACTAAATTTGTGCCCATTAAGGTCCTGTCTCTAGCGGACATTTTGTTGGAAGTAAAACTCTTTTGTCGTAAGTTACATTTAAAAGTTTACGTATATAAAGCTGTGAATGTAGATTATGAGAGGCAGTTTAATGACTCCTTATTGAATGTGTCCTTTCATGAAAATGAATTGTTTAACATTTGGGTTGGTGAAAATGAGAGCATTGATGGGGAAAATGAGTACAGTGGATTTCACACAGGCTATGGCAGTTTGCTTATTTACAGAGTACCTAATGTATTGCACTATATGCACCCTACCAAGTCCCAGGTAGTTACGAATTTTGAAAATGTATTATGTAAGAAAGTTGAACTTGAATGTTGGAAGTTTGTTAAATCAAATCATACATATAATTTGAGTAAAGAGGAATGGCTGAGTTTGAAAGAGTTGAGAAAGTGCAATGAGTGTTATGTATTCCTGCAAGCTGACAAAGGGGGTAACTGGGTAATAATGTCCAGATTGGATTATAATCACACTGTGTATGATTTGTTACTGAGGGAAGATGATTATATGAAGCTATTTCATAACCCGGTGAATCAGTTTAATGTGGAGTTGTGTGAGATTTTGGAAAGTGGAGAATGATTGTGTTTTCTATCTTCCCAGGATGTTAGAAAATTAATTGTGAAACATGCTAGGGACCCTATCTTTTTTGCATTACCCAAGCTACATAAAAATCTTCATAAACCCCCAGGGAGACCCATAATGTCTGTAAAGGGTTCCTATTTGGAAAATGTGGGTATATTTCTAGACAGCTATTTGAAAAAAATGTGGAGAAAGTTCCATCACATATAAGAAAATATTTTGTCAGCTTGTGAAAGGTATGGAATAGAAAGAAGTTTTTTGGGGGGCCATGATAGATACTAAATCTTTATATACTAACATCAAGAGAAGGTGGGGGTTAGAAGCAGTGCGGAAGATGTTGGGTGAAGGCCCACATACTTCATTTTTATTGCAACTTTTAGACTTTGCTTTATCCATTATTTTACTTTCAACAAAGAATTTTCTTGCAGAAAGATGGAACAGCTATGGGGGCAAGTTTCTCCCCTTCTTATGCTATCATATTCATGTCCTACTTTGAAAATTGTATGTGGCCTACCTATATTTTTTTACATTCTGTTATTTTATATTGACATTTCATTGACAGTTTGATTTTGATTTGTAGAGGGGAAGTAAAAGATTTTGAGAGTTTTATTGAACATCTTAATAAGAACATTTTTGGTTTGGAATCACATTTCAGGTCAGTTGAGACAATAAAACAACTAGATAACCTGCACTGATGGCAAGTGCAAGGCTCCAAACCAAAAGGCAAAGTCCAAACCAAAGATGAGCCAGCACATGTACAGTGGGTCACAATCTAATTTAATATATAAGTCGAAAATCCATTCACAGGAATCAAACCGGTTTCGGCTAATGCCTTCTTCAGTGATATAAACAAAATACTAAAGTTGCTGAAAAACATATAAATTTATATACAGCGCCATCTTGTGTGTGACTCCATGATTGGATAAAGATAAATTCAAAAATGTTCATTTAATCCTGGTGGGATCAACCCCCCCCCCCCAATTTAACTATCCACTTTTTTCTTTATTGTTGAGTATTTCATGTAAAGTGGCTTTGTCATTCCTTTTGTACCTGATACAATCAATAACAGTAAATCTAAAAATCCCAGTAGAATGTTTCGAAATGTGTTTATACAAAGCACTAGATTGCTTTTTGTTTCGAATGTCACTCAGATGTTCCCCTATTCTAAACTTTAAAGGTCGTGAGGCCTGGCCCACATAAAATGCCATACACATACATTTGGCTAAATAGATGACACAACTGGCATTGCAGTTGGCAAAAAATAAAATGTCATAAACAATGGGTGAATTATGGCTACTAAAACTATCTGTCTTAAATATTCTAGGACAAGATGTGCAGTGTCAATATGGAGTGCATCCAACCAGTTTGCGTCCATTGATTGTTCTTTATGTTAGAAAATGATCAACCTCATTGTATTTCTTATAATGACTGAACAGAAAGCCCAAGGAGTGGCCCTTACGGAAAGAGAAAGAGCAGTTGTCATTCAGATGTTCCCTAAGTTTGATATCTGACTGTAAAACATTCCAATGTTTACCCACAATATCCATAAAGATCCTGGTGTTTCTGCTATATTTTGTCACAAGCCTCAATTCTTGTCTATTTTTCCTTAACCACTGCTGATATGAGAGCAACTGGTTCCTAACCTGTTGATTGGCAAAACGACTAGCTCTGCAAATGTCACCTGCTGTATACCCCTATTTTTGAATCTGGTAACCAGGTCCTGTCTGTATTGGTCATACGTGGAGGAGCTGGAACAGATTCTTTTAATACTAAGAAGCTGTGACTTAGGAATATTCCTGATGACATGTTGTGGGTGGAAGCTAGTGGCATGTAAAAGTGTATTAAATTGTGGAAATTTTCTGAAAACCTCACTTTCCAATGTGTCTGTACTGGTTCTTCTAATTAATACATCCAGGAAAGTAATTTCCTGTTTATGAAAAGTTATCTTGAAATCAATACCCCACTTGTTTTCATTGAGGTATTCCACAAATTCTAATAAGAATGCCACATCAGCCTTCCACACCATCCAACAGTCATCAAGATATCTGCGCCAGATATCAATTTCATTCAAAAAAATGTTGTGACTGTTGTCATAAATAAGATGCTCCTCCACGTAAGCCATGAATAGATCCGCATAAATGGGGGCAAAGGATGCTCCCATTGCAGTACCTTGAACCTGCCAGATACATTGCTGTTGGTAGTAGAAAATATTATGTATAAGTACCATTTCTGCCATACACACAAGAAGATTATTAAAACCTGGTTGATAAAGATTGGCTCTGTCCAGCCAATATTGCAGGGCAGTGAGACCTGCCCAGTGGGGAATGCTTGTATATAGAGAGGTGACATCCAATGTACACAGAAGCCAGTCGGCTTCCAACTGCATCTCAGAAATAATGGATAGAAACTGGGTAGTATCCTGAATCCTGGCATGGACCAGTCCAAGCAAAGGTTTAAGATATGTAGTAAGATACTCTGAGAACGGCTCCTTTAATGAGCCCCTACCAGAAACAACTGGTCGGCCAGGTGGCTTATCCGGATCCTTATGGATTTTAGGTAATAAATATAGATATTGTTGTTTAGGATCGTCTACTTTTAACTGGTAACCGATGTCCACAGAGATGATACCTTCCTCAACAGCCAAATCCAAAAACTGATCAATATCATGTTTAAATTTTGATGTTGGATCAAGAGGCATGATCATGTAATGTCTAGTAAAAGATATCTGCCTCTGCGCTTCGGCATGATATTGCTCCCAGTCTTGAATGACAACCGCCCCTCCCTTATCTGCTGGCAAAATCACTATGTTCTTTTTCAATCTGAGTTTATTAATGCACAACCGTTCCTCCCTGCTGATGTTATCTTTCATGATGTTGTATTTATGGAAATTTAAATGTAAATCTTTAAGTACATTATTTTGAAAGGCTAAAACAGTAGATGACATGGGTGGTTTGAAAGTTGATGGTCTAAATTTAAAAGGTCTGAGGTCAATGTTATCATCACCGGTCTCCTCCGAATCCTGAAAATATAATTTTAAATTCAAAATACGGCAAAAGTTAGTCAGATCCTGTACAAAGAACTGTTCTGGTTCATGATGAGATTGTAAATGGTTGCAGAATCAACATAAATGGGCATTATAATTGTTTTACATCGAATGTTGTATATTTGGCCTTGTGTCAACAATGCAGGGCTTTTTATGTTGGAAAAACGAATAGGCATTTTAGGGAACGGATAAAAGAACATCTTTTAGATATACAACATCTTAAAACAACAAATGCTTTGGCCAGGCATGTTATTGATAATACACATCATAAATTTAAGTTTTGTGTTATTAATCAAATAAAATATGATCAACAAGGGAAAATTATCAAATATCATTTAGATATGGAGGAATTAAGATGGCAAGTCCAATTGAATTCATATAATCCACCTGGTTTGAATGAATATTTAACCATTATGCCATTATTAAGAATAAATAAATTAAATGGCACATAAAGTATATATATGTTTGTATAACCATATAATATTTTAAATTGTGGTTGTTGTTTGAATATGTGGTATAGTAGTGGATGTTGTAGTAGGGTCACTATCATTTGAAAGCATATATATATATATATTTATTTTAAATATTCTAAATTTACATAAATTTATACTAATATATATTTAAAATTAAAATTATATTAATTAATATGTTTCAATAGATATGTAAACTAAATACTATTTTTCATTATATTACAATTGATTATGGATCGTATTTGATAAGGCATATGCATATGGCAGCAAGATATGTTTAGTTTTATTTAAATTAGTTCAATTCATATAGAGTAGTATCACCATGACATATTAGTAACATTTAGGTAGTTATAAGTTTTATTATAATGTATTATAATTATATTGTTATATACGATTATGTATAGTAGCATATATTTGTAATGTTTTAGAAAAATGTATAAGTTTTTTTAAATGTAAATATTATCTTATACAATTAATTGGATTTTTTGGAGCAGTTTTTAATACACATACGATTTTTTAAGTAAAGTTTGGTGTCCCTTTAAGGAATGAAGTCAATTAAATATAATGGAAAAGGGAATTGATATTAATTAAGCAATTAACAGCATACAAAACAGTATTTAAACGTGGTGTAGAAACAGTTGTTTGTATTCTGATGAAGTTCGTAGGAACGAACGAAACCTAGGTAAATAAAGGATTTTTCGTTGTGAAACGTTGTGGTAGTGCACCTGAATTTATTCACAGTTTTGCCTACAAGTGAAGTTTTTAGCTTGTATTCTGCTGTTTTCATCTCCTTATTGGCGTTGCCTCCATCTCGCTATCCTGGGACAGTCTTGGTGTTCGTTTTGGTTACCCATTTTCATACTTTGCCAAGGCCAAATGGATGGCCAGACCTTCCAAAACATCAATGGACGGAGGCCTTAAACCAGGTGGAAGCTCTTTTGGCTATGAATGCCATAGAACTGGTACCTCTTTCAGAGATGGGAAAAGGGTTTTACTCAAGGCTCTTTCTAGTCCCAAGAAAGCAAAATTCATGGAGGCCCATTCTGGGTCTGTCAGTTTTGAACACCTTTCTAGAGATTCAAAAATTCAAGATGCTTACTCTACAGCAGTTACTCCCAATGCTGTCCAAAGATGCATGGATGGGGACTTTGGATTTAAAGGTGGCATATTTACACATTCCTATCAGGCAGGATCGCAGAAAATACCTCAGGTTCAAGGCCGGATCGAGGCACTTTCAATTCTCTGCACTGCCCTTTGGATTATCTACTATGCCCAGGGTCTTCACCAAATGTCTGGCTCCAGTAGTAGCTTACTGCAGACTCAAGGGAATTCAAATTTACCCTTATCTGGACGATTGTCTAATTCAGGCAGACAGCAAGGATGTCTTACTCCAGCATCTAGACTTTGTACAAAACCTCCTCAAATTCCTGGGATTCTCTGTAAACATAAAAAAGTAAAATTTGACACCATCACAACAGATAACTTTTCTGGGTGCTGTTCTAAACACTACAACCCAGATGGCATTTCTGACATCTGAAAAACAATTACAGCTGGCATCAACTTTCAAAGCCTTGGCAACTCTAACCCATCTATCTGCAAGGAAATTCCTGCAGGCTTTGGGTTATATGGCCTCCTGCATCCTTCTCGTACCATATGCAAGACTACACATGAGGAAAATACAGTGGTACCTAAAAAGTGTATGGTCTCAGCATTACCACAGTTTGGACATACTGATTCCTGTCCTTCCCTGCCTTCAAAAGGAATTTCTTTGGTGGTCCAGGGCATGTGCCCTAAACAAAGGGAAGCCCTTCCGTCTACCTCCTGCCTCTCAGATTCTAACCACGGACACCTCGGATTATGCTTGGGGAGCCCATTTTCTGGGCAATTGTCTGCAGGGCCTTTGGACAAAGGATCAGAAGCACCTCCATATCAACTTAAAGGAAATGTTAGCCGTTCAGAAAGCTCTATTGGCCTTCAGGAATCTCATACAGCCAGGACAACTACTAATACGGACAGACAACACCACAGTTATGTGGTACATAAACAAGCAAGGGGGATCTCATTCCTACCCCCTTTGCAGACTAGCCATGGATTTATGGAACACAGCTCTAACTTGCAATCTGGATCTTCAAGCTCAGTTTCTACCAGGAAAACAAAACTTACTGGCAGACAGTTTGAGCAGAAACCTTTCGGATCCACACGAGTGGATACTGGACACCAAAATATTCAGGATGATAACAGCAGTATGGGGATGTCCTGACATAGATCTCTTTGCGTCCCATCTAAATCATCAGCTGCAGATTTTTTGCACCAGGACATTCCACAGAGAGGCTTGGAAAGTGGATGCCCTGTCATTCAGTTGGAGGAACCTCTCGGGATATGCCTTTCCGCCTCTACCTCCTCTTCCACGAGTTTTATTGAAGATAAAACAGGACAAACCCAAGATGATAATCTTGTTGGCTCTGAATTGGCCTCGGCAGTTTTGGTATCCAACTCTAATAAACCTATGCCTGGAGCCCCCTTGGATTTTACCTCAGTCTCCGAACCTTCTGTCCCAACATCAGGGTCAGGTTCTACACTCTCATGTCAGATCTCTCAGCCTGGCGGCCTGGTTAATCCAGGGCCTTTGATTTCTTCTTTCCTACCCAAGCAAGTTATGGATGTCATTTTGGAAGCTAGACGTCCTAGCACTAGGACATCTTATGCGGGAAAATGGAAAAGATTTTGTTCCTGGATGCAGGCTCAGGATTCTGATCCTCTCCTTCCTAACATTATTTAATTCTACTTTACTTGACAGATCTCTTACATAAGGGTCTCTCTTTCTCTTCCATTAAGATCCATGCTTCTGCTATTTCTGCTCATTATAATACAGACCCTCCCATCTTTTCCCACCAGCTCATGAGACAGTTCCTCAGAGGAGCTAAGAACTTAAGACCTCCTAGATCTCCTCCTATTCTTGCTTGGGATCTCAATTATGTTTTGGAAAAACTAACCTTGCCTCCTTTTGAGCCTGCCGCTTCTGCTGACATCAAGTTTTTATCTTGGAAGACAGCTATCCTGTTGGCACTAACGTCTGCCAGGAGAGTTTCAGAGTTACAAGCTCTTATGGCGGTGGAACCTTATATTATTTTTCATCAAGACAGGGTATCTTTGAGGACTAATCCGACCTTTATGCCTAAGGTGGTTTCCAAAGTGGCTTTAAATCAAACTATCCACTTGCCAACCTTTTTCCCCACTCCTCAAAATAAAGGGGAAAGGATCTTACATTCCTTGGATGTACATCGACAGCTACGTTTTTACCTGAACAGAACCAAGGACATCAGAAAATCTGAACAATTGTTTGTTTCTTATGCTTCAAGTTCCCAAGGTAAAGCCATTTCTAAACAAACCATTTCTAAATGGATTGCTCATGGAATCAGATTTTGTTATTCGCACCATGGAAAGCAAATCCCAGGGACCATACGGACTTATTCCACCAGACCTGCTGCCACTTCTTCAGCCTTCCTCAGGGGAGTTCCTACCAAGGACATTTTGGAAGCTGCAACTTGGAGTTCAGTGCATACTTTCTCTAAGCACTACAATTTGCCTCTCTACTCTAAGTCTAGGGAAGGCTTTGCCTCTGCAGTCTTGCAGGGCCTTTTAGCTGCCCCTTCTTCTTTTTGACCACCTCCCTTTCTTTCAGCTTTGGGATTCTACCCTACAGTCATGACTGCAACAGTGAAACATGATGAACATAGTACAGTTGTGTACACCTACCATAAATGTAGATGTTCGAGTGTCTTCACTGTTGCAGTATGGGTTTCCCTCCCTCCTGTCCCCTCTTATTTTTACTTGTGTGGTTCCTTTTTTCACCATTCTTCTGAGGTGTATTTGTAAAGGTTTTGGGATCATTTTCATTTTGGGACTCCTGACATCTGGGGCAAGAAAAACTGGAGAAGATGGCGTTGGTTGTCAGCTTTATACTCCTGGCGCTCTGACGTCAGGGAGCAGAGTTGAACAACCGACGCCGGACCCAGACTTTGGGATTCTGGCCGACCGAGGGCTGCCTGCCGGCAGGGGAGAACCCTACAGTCATGACTGCAACAGTGAAGACACTCGAACATCTACATTTATGGTAGGTGTACACAACTGTACTTTTTTTCAGTATTTGCACTCAGCTGTAAGTGTGAACATATATTTATGTAATAATGATGTATAATGGTAAACAAATGGCAACACAGTGGCTCAGTGTGTAATATTTCTACCGCCCCACTTTAGGTTCATGGGCTCAGCTCTGACCACCCTCCAGTGCAATTGTGATTTTTGCATATTCCGTATGTGGGCTTTACCTAGTGTTGCAGCTTCCCCCAATGTACCAAAAGCAAGTTATTTGATTGACTATTCTGTATTTTGAATTTTTCTTGCGCTTGTGGCAGAGATTGTGGCTGAAAGGCATCTAAAATGGGCCATTTTCCGTAGTTGATGAACAGTGAAATATATCTACATCAAGTGGCTGTGTCATCTTGTACGTCATAAAGTTAGTTTCAAAATTTAAGTATGAATCTGCTACTTACAAACTTTTTTTTTAATAATTTCCTTCGGTTTAGTGATGGTGCATCAATGTATTATCCTTCTGGTAAAGTGAAAAAAACGTGAACAAACTTTAGAAATTGAAGAAACAGAGTGCAACACAGTCCGGATAGCCAAGCCTTAACGCAATTTAATGATACACTTAAAAAACAGCGTTTTCGCTACTTAAACAGTGTAGCTTCTTCAGAGGCAAACAAACACAGAAAAAGGCGCCAAACAAAATTTATACTAGTGGCAGCCTAATTAAAATCAGCTGGAGTATGTTACATCACTTCCTTACACAGCTAGAATCTCAACAAGTGCTATTACTAAAGCTCATTGAACTAATGGCTATAACATCACTTCCTTACATAGCTAAAATCTCAGCTTCTGGTAAAGTACTCGACACCTTTCTTTGTATTAACTTCACATTCTGTAGGCAGCAACATGATCTTCTGTACATACTTTTACAAAGCTGTACGAACTGGATTCCTTTTCCAGGTCCAAGACTGGCTTTGCTAGAACCATTCTCTAGGGATTCTTGGACACTTAGCCTTCATCTTCCCAGGTTGGATAGGCTTTGGTAATCAGTCCATACAGTCAAAGACTACTGCAGCAGTGAGAATAGTGAACGTAGTACAGCTGTGTAAGTCACACTTACCCATTTCAGTAAATGTACGAATTCCTCACTGCTGCAGTAGCTGCAGTCCTCCATCACCCCCCATGCCATGTAAGTGGTCCCAAAACTTGTCAGTGGCAAATTAATTCTTAAGACACTGGGGGGGGAGCATTGCTGTGACCCATGTGCATCCCTGAATAATGACAAATGTAACAACTTTTTCTCCTTGATTCCACCCTCTGAGAGAATGTAATAGGGATGCAGTCATCTTGAAATTGTCCCCAAGATTATTCTGTTATTCAAACAAACTCGTCCTTCTTGGCTAAGGTAATCAAAACAAATTTGAACTGACCTGTATTATTTCTCAGTTATTCCAGCCAAGGTGAATGCTTTCCACACTATATGGATGTATACAGACAGCTTAGATTTTGTGTGGACAGAGCTAAATCTACCAGAAAGGATAATTAATTTTCTTTGAAAAACTTGATATATTTGCAGCTGTGACATGGGCTTCTCTGAATTCTTTCACAAAACCCTATATGCTGAATGTGTTCTAAAGGTCTTGGTCATCCTTCTCAGCCAAAAACATTTGAGGTATCTTTCCGCGATGACCACCTGGTAGGACAGGCTTGAGATTCTGTCCCACCAGTTGAACAAGATGGACAGTGTCATTTGAGATATGAAAATTATGTACTGAATGTAATGATGCTTACCAATAATCTTGTTCATCTACTTCAGCATACCCAGTACCCACCCTCCATCTCTGGCCTCAGGTATATAGTGTAAGAGGTGTCAAGATTTTCTGGTATTATTTATGGTAATTTTGTTGACTTCCTTAGGTGTTTTATAGTCAAGTGACGTTCCTGAGATTTATTGAGGAAATTACAGCATTATAAATAAGGCAGAGGAGTTGGTGCCTGCAAAAGTTTCAGATGTGAACTAACTGAAATTTCTGAATTTCTTTTAGGCTTTGTTCGTCTTCATTTCTTGAATGGTTTTCACTGTTATTTTCCAGTTGGGTGGGTTAGATCTTTCTTGCTTTTGTTTGGATTATTTTATTTGTTTCAGAATCATTCTCTGCACAGTTTTGTGTGACTTTTTATGGGGATTAGGTAAGCATGTTTTATATCTATTACTTTGTTACTGTTCAAATGTTATTTTACAGTGATTATAATCTTTAAATGTTTAATCCAAGGAATGCAGTTATGTAGTTTCGAGATTACAGTTTTCTGTGGGAGCAGTTCTAGTGCTCTTAATTTGGAATGGTTGTAATGTCTTTTTCTTTCTTTTTTTCTTATTTAGTACTTATAGTGATTTTTAAAGTGCTTTCTGGGTTATAGAATGTGTTTTTAGGTAGGCTATAGTGACGTGCTTGTTTACTTATGAGGAATGCAGAGTAAGGGATAGTGTGTACTAGGTCTTGCCGTTAATGGTGCTAGTAAACTGGTGATATTTTAGTGAACACATGGGTGTGGTGGTGATGGTTTAGTGACGACAGGGATAAAGTAGTAACTTTTGAAATGTCTTGGACTTCAGACAAGCCATAAAGAAATTACACATTGTGATACATGATGCTAAATTATGATGTATGTGTATGTGCATTGATGTATACACACATACATTTATATAATAATAATACTTTGTTGTGTGTGCACACCCTTAAACTAATATTTTGTTGAAGCACCTTTTGATTTAATTACAGCATTCAGTCTTCTTGGGTAGGAGTCTATCAGTATGGCATATCTTGACTTGGCAATATTTGCCCACTCTTTTTTGCAGAAGCGCTCCAAATCTTTCAGATTGCGAGTGCATCTCTTGTCCACAGCCCTCTTCAGGTCACCCCACGGATTTTCTATTGGATTTAGGTCTGGGCTCTGGCTGGACCATTCCAAAACTTTAATTTTCTTTTGATGAAGCCATTCTTTTGTTGATTTGGATGTATGCTTGGGGTCATTGTCATGTTAAAAGGTGAAATTTCTCTTCATCTTCAGCTTTCTAACAGACGCCTGAAGGTTTTGGGTCAAAAGTGACTGATATTTGGAACTATTCATAATTCCATCCAGCTTGACTAAAGCCCCAGTTCCAGCTGAAGAAAAGCAACTCCAAAGCATGATACTGCCACCACCATGCTTCACCATGGGGATGGTGTTCTTTTGGTGATGCAAAGTGTTGTTTTTGCACCAAACGTACATTCTGGAATTGTGGCCAAAAATTCAACCTTGGACTCATCAGACCATAACACATTTTCCCACATCAGGAAGCAAGAGACTGTAACAGTACTGAACCTTAGAAAACACAAGTGGAAAGGCAACACGGAAGCTGAAATTCAACAGTCGAATTCATTTGGGCATTCTTCGGAGAGTGTGGTGCCTTTCCACTTACATTTTCCCACATGCTTTTGGGACTCTTGATGTGTTGATCTGAAGTACTTTACTTCATTTGATCTTCAACCTGTGGGTACCGGATCCATATCGCACCCGAGCCGGCAACTTCACTAGCATCTGTTCTGAGCTCCAAGCTCCTCCCCTTACTCATAATACACCACCACTACCTTCCAACCCCCAGATCTCATTTGCTGCTGCTAGCCAATGCACCGTGATTCTTGAGCTGCAAGTTGTGAGTAGGGTTTCACTCTTTAATTAGTGTTTTTTATGTAAGTACTTGATAGTGTAGGATGTTAAGTTGTCTCTCTCGCCTTCATTCTTGCTGGTTGGGTTTGGAGCCGACCTTCGGCTCTGACTCGGCCATTTTCTAAATATTGAGAGCTACTTACTGGCTCGAGGCCACCCTATATCCCACAATACCTGGCGCTAGACCCCCAGATTTCGTTTGGAAGACCTAGCACAAAATAATAATCACACAGTCATGCAAAGACCAATTGACTTGGTGGATGGTTTCTCAATCAGTACCCCAGGGCAGACCATTTGTCCTTCCTCCTCCAGTTGCCACGGTGACCACGGATGCCTCCCTGATCGGGTGGAGGGGCATTTTCAGGGCAGGACTGTCCAGGGCATCTGGCAACCCCACAAGTACCACTTGCACATAAACGTCTTGGAGAGGAGGGTGGTGCTTTTAGCGTTGCAAGCTCTTCAGAACTCTCTACCCACTGGGACCATTGCAATTCAGACAGACAATATGTCTGTAGTGTGGTACATCAACATGCAGGGCGGAACCAAATCATATCCCTTATGTCAAGAAGCAATCAGACTATGGCAGTGGGCGATCTCCTCTCAACGGTTTCTGACAGCAACGCACATCCCTGGGAAGTCCAACGTCATAGCGGACAGGCTAAGCAGAGCTATTCTCATGCCTCACGAGTGGTCTCTCAACCGGACAGTAGCGGACAAAATCTTCTGCAAATGGGGTCAGCCTTGCTGCAACCTTTTCGCAACTCCTCTCAACAGTAAGTGCAACAGTTTCTTCACTCTCTTCCCTCTTCCCGACACTCCCCCAGAGACGCTCTAGTTCACGATTGGCCCCAGGGACTACTGTATGCATTCCCACCCTTTCCACTAATTCCCAAACTTTCCCAAACTAATTCAGAAAGCTACCATGCTGGGTTGCAGAATGATCCTCATTGCCCCCTACTGGCCTCGACAAATTTGGTTCCCATTCCTGCATCGTCACCTTCTAGAGCAGCCTTGGAATCTGGACCCAGTTCCGGACCTCCTGATCCATCAGTCAGGCAGGCTGCATCAATCTCTTCAGTCTCTCAACCTTACTGCTTGGTTGCTCCACTTCCAACCTTAGCCAGGCTTCCCAGTATTTCCAATTCAGTGCGTGAGATTATCCTTTCTTCGCACAAACCTACAACCAGGAAGACTTATGCTAGTAAGTGGAAACGTTTCTCTTTCTGGGCAGAGGCTAGAAATATAGACCCCTTCACGGCCCCTGTCCATAACGTTCTGGGCTTTTTAGCAGAACTTTTTCAAGCAGGCTCCTCTTCAGCCACCATTAGAGTTCAATTAGCGGCAATCTCTAATTTCCATACGGGCCTGTCAGAAACCAGCATCATGTCCCATAAGCTTTGCAAAGCCTTTCTGAAAGGAACAATCTTGCTCAGGCCTCTAGTGAGAGATCCCCCACCTCCGTGGGACTTAAATTTGATCCTAGCTTCCTTAATACTGCCTCCCTTTGAACTGGCAGCTTCCTGTTCCTTGAAATTCCTTACTTGGAAAACCCTCTTTTTGGTGGCCATTACTTCAGCGAGGAGAGTTTCTGAACTTCAAGCCCTTTGTGTTCGTCCTCCTTACCTAGTTTTCCATAAGGATAGAGTTTCACTCAGGACTAATCCTTCGTTCCTTCCTAAGGTCCCCTCTGAAAATAATTTGAATCAATCCATCGATCTGCCAGTCTTTTTTCCAAATTATTCCAACAAAGCTGAACACAAATTACACCAGTTGGACGTTCATAGGCAATTACGTTTCTATTTGCATAGGACTGAGCAAATAAGGAAATAAGACCAACTCTCCCTGTCCTATGCGGAGGGTAAGCAGGGTCGACCAGTGTCTAAAGTTACCTTATCCAGGTAGTTGTCCTCTATTATTACCCTTGTTTATCAGTTGAGGAATAAAGAACTCCCTGCTAAACCTAAAGGCCACTCTACTAGGGCTTTAGCTACGTCGGTAGCTTTTCAATCAAGACTACCTATGGAAGCCATTTATGCGGCGGCCACATGGGCCACCCCTCATACCTTCATTTCACATTATAAATTAGATCTGGCCTCTAGGAGCAGAGCTGATTTTTGTTCCACTGTGCTCAAGAGTCTGTTCCGATGAGCCACCCAGGACTAAGGTGCTAGGGACGCTGTCCCAACCAGCAAGAATGAAGGCAAGAGAGACAACTTCACATTAAGAAGTTATGTACATACCATAACGTTCCATGTTAGTTGTCTTCTTCTTGCCTTCTTTCTTGCATCCCACCCTCCACCCCCCTAGCCTAGATGGACCGAGAAGAGTCCTCCTACGAGTCTTGTCACTGGCTGAGTCTTTACCGATTTATGTCCTCTACCTTTTTCTTCAGCCCTATAGCTGAAGTCTTGCTATTGGGACAGTTGTCCTCTTGTATTATTATGGTGCTAGGTCTTCCAAACGAGATCTGGGGGTCTAGCGCCAGGCATTGTGGGATATAGGGAGACCTCGAGCCAGTAAGTAGCTATTGAGCTTTAGAAAATGGCCGAGTCAGAGCCGAAGGTCGGCTCCGAACCCAACCAGCAAGAAAGAAGGCGAGAAGAAGACAGCTAACATGGAACGTTATGGTAGGTACATAACTTCTTATTTCCCCTCTTCCTCCCTCACTGGTGCGTCGAGTTTAAGGCCTTTTTCTTAGTTTTAGGTATTTAGGTACTTTATAGTTTGTCTCCCCCCCCCCCCCAAGCCTTCTGTGTGCTTGTCTAAGTGTGTGGTGAGTAGTGTGTGTTGCTTAAAGATTGTTTAAAGTTTGTTCTTGTTGTGGGATATGTCGGATCTCCCCAAAAGTTTTTAAGAGATGCACTGAGTGTGGCCACAAATTGTCACCTGCTGATGGCCACACTCTTTGCATGCTGTGTTTGGGTGCAGCTCATTTAGCCGCATATTGTTCTATTTGCGTGGGTTTTAACCCTCGCGCCCTTAAGGATCTGTGGGCCAAGTTAGTTATGAAGGGCCTGCTCCCTTCCATGGAGGCGGCCGCCTCCTCTTCTGCTTCGGTCACAGCTGTTGCTGTGGCCACCTTTCCTTCTACTCTTGGCCTTCCTTCTCCTCCCTCCCAGGCTGGGACTCATCCTCCTGCTTCTAAGCCTGTAGAAGCAGAGCGTAGAAAAGGCAGATAGAAGGAGAGAGAGCACAGACCAGAGAAGAGAAAGAGGTCCCCAGACCTTTTGGCTTCAACAGGACCTCCTACTAAAAGTCAGCCTAGGCACTGTGACTCCCCTTGGCTCCGATCTCCTAGATTTTCTCTGGAGCCAGAGGAGCCCCGACCACCCTCTACAGCCTCGGTCCCTCGACCCGCCAGGTCGGAATCTGTGGATTCGTCGCAGTCCACCCGCAGCCTCTCTGAAGTCGACATGGATAAAATGATGCAGAGATTTATTCGCACACAAATTCAGATAGGAGTCTTGCCAGCCCCCTCTCCTTTTGGAGGGGGGAGCTCGCGTCCCTTCTTTACACCTATATCTCCTTCTTCGATCCGACCCCAGGTTTCGGAGTGTATGGATCCGAGGATGCCCCTAACCAGGGGGTCGGTGCCGACGGTACCTGTCTCCTCAACGCAGGCAGCTGCCTGGAATGTGTCGGATCCAACTAGTTTGGATCCGAGTGGCTCTCGGAGCCGGAGCCTGGGTGTCAGATCTGAGGGGGTGGAGCTGTTTCCATCGGCTACGACATTGTTGGGTCAATGTTCCCCCCTTGGAGCACTGTCTACCTTGGGTCCGGCTCCGATTTTTCAAGTCAGATCCAGGGAGAGTGGTTCCCTTAATGGTGTCCCAGGGAGGTCTCTCTCTCTCTCTCTCTCTCTCTCTCTCTCTCTCTCTCTCTCTCTCTCTCTCTCGGCATTTGACATTGTGGAAAGGGTTCTCTCCAATGGATCGAGGTCCCTAACTATATCTTCGGACTCCACTCTGACTTCGTCTGCTTTGTGTGTGAATCCCATCATTTTACCACAGGGACAGCCCGTACTCGAGGAGCCCCAGGCAATTCCCCCTGAAGAACAAGTGGTTTGCGAGTTCCCTCTGGAAAGCCCCACCGGAGAGGTTCCTCGTAAGCATACGTGCAAGAGGAGGCACTTGGACTCCTCCCCAAAATCCTTCCCTGAGGACACGGATTTGGATGATGGGGAAGGTTCCCCCAAATCACCTCACAAGGATGTCTCCTTCAGACACATCATGGAAATCTTGCGCCAGCGGGGAGGTTGGTCCGCCCAAAACCTTCCTTGGACAAATCTGTGTTCCTGGAGGCTTTCAGCACGGGCCCATCTACTTCCTGGATGTCCCCTCCCACGCACCACTTGGTGGACTTGGTCACCTCGTGGGCTTGAAAGGAGCCGGACACTGTGGAACCAATCCCTAAACATCCAGACAAAATATTGAGCCCCCCTACAGACAGACTTGCCTGAAATAAAGGGTCCCCTGTAGACGCTATGGTGGTAGCAGCCACCACCAAAAAGGAACTAGCCCAGGAGAGTTCCTTGGTCCATCCCCCTGACCATGAGTCTAGGATGATGGACCACCTAGGGAAGCGGGTTTATGCGTCAGCGACCTTTTCTATCAGGGTGCTAAACTATCTGGCCCATGTTACTAGAATACAGCGCAACCTGGTTACGGAACTGGCTGAGTCTCCCCCAAAGTCCATGTCGCAGGAGGACAGGGCCACATTCTCTTTTAGAATAGCTACCTTGACAACGGTTTCAAACACGTCCATGCGACTCCTCTCACACGTGACTGGCGTCTAGACTAGGGCGTCTGGGTCTGGCGTGTCCATGAGGTGTAATGCCTGGCTCAGATTATGTCAGTTCACGGAACCCTTCAAGACGTCTTTTGTGAACGCCCCTTATGACGGTTCTTCCCTCTTTGGAAAGACCATCCGAGATACATTGGTCCAGAGTCAGAAAGATGGGAAGACACTGTCTGCCGTGGGAATCCGCTTCTCAAACCCTCAAATATCCTTTTCCTGGAATCAGCAAGGGCAAAAGAAGATGTGGTTCTGGAAGTCTCAGTATTCCTGGGACACTCACAGCTCTTCTTCCCCTAGAGGCAGAGGAGGACAGGATAGATGCCATCCCAGAGGCAGAGGGGGTCCGAGGAATTTTGAGTCTCGGGAACCTTTCTTGGACAGGCCCGCGCAGCAACCTTGAGAGGTTGCCTGACTGCTCTGCTTTAGAGGCAGTCGGGGGTCGCCTGTCATTGCACCTGGTGACATGGGAGTCCATGTCATCAGACCGTTGGGTGCTTCAAGATAATTTCCAGAGGCTATTCAATCCCATTTGTGGTTTCTCCTACACCTTACAAACATCTTCCGGACGTACCACCCATGCAAAGGGAGGCAGCAGCACTAGAAGTTTCCAAGCTGCTAGAGAAACGAGCCATCGAACCCGTCCCCCCAGATCAGTCCGGATTGGTCATCTACTCCAGGTTCTTTTTGGTGCCAAAAAGACGGGGGACTTAAGGCCCATTCTGGCTCTATCTACTCTGAACCTGTCAGTTGCCAAAGAGAAGTTCCGGATGGTCACTTTACAGTCCATCATACCGTACCTGCAAGAGAGCGACTGGATTTGCTTGTTCGACCTCCAGGATGCTTACTATCACATAAAGATGCACAGATGCTCCAGGAGGTTCCTCTGCTTCTGGCTCGGAGCCAATCATTATCATTTCCGAGCCCTGCCCTTTGGTCTCACCACAGCTCCCAGGGTGTTCACTAAAGTGATGGCAGTAGTAGCGGTTCACCTGAGGTTTCAGGGGATTTAGGTCTACCCTTACCTGGACGATTGGCTCCTTGCTGCTCCCACCAAGTGTCTACTTTGTCAGACCAGAGTTTATTTCCTAAAGCTTGCACACTATCTAGGGATTACAATCAACACAGCCAAATCTCTTCTGAACCCTGTCCAGGTGATAGAATACATAGGGGCACGGATAGACACGCTACAGACAAAAGTTTTCCTGACCACAGAGAGAGTTCGAAACCTAAGGATGCATGTCGCCTTCATTTACCGATCTCAACTTTCCTCAGCAGAATCGGTCTTGAGGGCCCTAGGTTCTATGGCAGCAATGATAACACTCCTTCCATGTGCTCGATTACATATGCGAGTACTACAGTGAACTCTAGTGGTGCAGTGGTCCCTGTTGGATCTTCCGTTGTCACACCCAATACACCTCAGCTGAGTCTGCAGTTCGTCCCTTCTTTGCTGGATGCAATCTTAGGAAATTTTGGAGGGGCAGCCTTTTGTTCCAGCTGCTGACCAAACCACAGTGACCACGGACGCCTCCCAACTAGGGTGGGGGGGGGGCATTGTTCGGGAAGGACAGTCCAAGCCATGTGGTCCCCGATCGAGACCAATTTGCATATAAATGTTCTGGAGATGAGGGCGGTCAATGGACTATTCTGATGCCTTATGAGTGGTCTCTGAATCCTTAAGTAGTGGAGCAGATCTTTCTATTGTGGGGACGGCCTTGCTGCGATCTCTTCACATCTCCTTCCAACGCAAAGTGTAGCGAGTTCTTCGCTCTGAACACCCCTGCCAGGGGAGTCCCCCAGAAACCCTCTAGTCCATGCTTGGCCTCCTGGTCTTTTTTATGCCTATCCTCCTGTGCCCCTTATTCTGAAGTTTCTACAGAAAGCTTGTCGACTGGGGAGCAAAGTGATCCTCATTGCCCCATTTTGGCCTCACCAGGTATGTTTTCCCTTCCTTTGGTCTCATCTTCTAGCTCCGCCTTGGATCCTGGATCCCAATCAGGATCTCATTTCGCACCCCTCGAGGGTCCCTCATCCAAATCTGGATAGTCTGAGACTCACAGCTTGGCTGCTCCAGTTCCCTTAATTGCTAGGACTCCTGGATTGTCTTCTTCGGTCAGATCTATTCTGGTGGCAGCTAATAAGTCGTCTTCCATGAAGATTTATCGTAGCAAATGGAAGCATTTTTCCTTTTGGACTTCTCAAAGGAGTTTAGATCCATTCACGGCTCCAGTTCCGGCTGTTCTTGATTTTCTGGCAAATATTTTTCAACAAGGGGCTAGCTCGTCCATGGTCAAGTTTCAACTAGCTGCCATTTCTCATTTTCATGTGGGTGAGAATTCTGCTTCTTTAGCCTCTTCCAGATTGTGTAAAGCTTTTATCAAAGGTACTTTTCTCTTACTCCCTCCGGTCAAAGATCCCATTCCCCCGTGGGACCTTACTGTGGTACTTCAAGCGTTGGTTGCTCCTCCATTTGAACCTGCAGCAACCATGGATCTTAAGATCTGAAGTAGGATATTCATTTGTCTGCAACCTGTGGGTTATGGATCCGATATCGGATCCGAACCGGCATAGTTTCCAGCTATGGATCCAAGCTCTCAGCTCCTCCCCTCACCCATAATGCCCTGCTCTACCCTCATGACCTCAGATCTTGTTTGCCGCGCTGGTAACTGGATGTGGTTTCTTTAGCTCTCAGCTAAGTGGTATTTTCTTGTATAAAAATTGAAATTTTTTGCTTTCTTTAAACTTTTTTGTGTGAAAGTTGTAGGTTCCCTTTGTGTATTGACTGTTTTTAGTTTAAATTTATTTACAGTAGTATTTTTTATTCCCTCCCTAGAGTGTGTGTGAGGCCTGTGTGCTTGTTATAGTTTTTGTTAAGTTACTTCTGTAACTTTTGGTAGTGACTATGGCTGACCAGCCTAAGTCATTTTTTTGTGTGTGGCCATAAGCTCTCACCTGATAAGCACACTGTGTGTGTTAAAAAGTTGGGGTTGAACACCTCACATCTGGCTGTTCCATTTGTGCAGGGTTCAACCTCAGGGCTGAGGAGGGAGCGGGTCCAAGCTGGTCCTGGCGGGTCTTTTGCTTTACCGGACTGGCCCCGACCCCGCCTGGGACTCCTGCGGCTGCAGCTGTTCCCCTGTAGCACCCCTCCTGCTCCTGGGACTCAAACTCCCGCTTCAGGACAGGAGAGGGATGCATCTAAGAAGGACCGAGGAGAAGCACCACGGCGGGCCGAGACCTCTGTGCCCGCCTGCCTCCTTCTCGGCTCCGGTGCAGATGGAGTGTGCTTCTCCTCCCCACACCCTTTTGCCTATTGCTCCTTCTCCGACCCGCTACCCGGTTGAGCAGCCGATAGTACTGGGTACCGGATCCGAGCCGGACCCGATCTTCGAGCCTGGATCCGAGCGTCTGTGTCGGCGCACTGTCGCCGGATCGAGTGCTTCGGCGCCGGCTCGATCCACTCGGATCCGGAGGGGAGCCGATTGTCGATCCTTGGTCGTGAGGGTCGGCCTTTTCGCTTTTTGATGGTGGAGAGGGTTGAGGGTCTCCGACCCCGGCACTTGCTTTCCTCTGGAGCAAATTGCTGCTAGCGAGGACTCCTCTGACAGCCCCCAGAGGCCCTGGAGTCTCTCACTGAAGACACGGACTGGAGGAAGGGGGGAAGCTCCCCGGTCCACCGGATCGAGGATGTTCTCCATCATGGAAATCTGGAAAATCAGGGGTCAGTCAGGGTGGTCTGCCCCCTCGGTCTCCTCGTTCTTGGAGGCATTCGAACGGGCCCGTCTACCTCTTGGGTGTCCCCCTGCCGACCCCTGGTGGACCTTATTACCACCAGCGTGGAAGGAACCGGACACCGTGGAGCCAATTCCCAAAAGACCTGACAAAATCAAAATCCTTAGTCCGCCTTCTGACAGGACCCATTGGAGTAAGGGGCCTCCTGTAGATGCCATGTTGATGGCGGCGGCCACAAAGAGGAACTGGCTCAGGAGAGTCCCTCAGTCCACCCACCGAGCAAGGAGTCGGATGATGGACCGCTTAAAGCGGATGTTCAGTTCGCGACCGTGAGGGCTGAACTATTTGGCACATGTTATTCGGATGCAGCGAGACCTTATTAAGGCGCTGCATCCCCAGTCCATTTGGAGGAGGACAGAGCTCTGCACTCCACAAAATGGCCACTCTAAGTCAGTCACAAATACTTCTATCGGCTACTCCCATGCTCGCTAGAGCTGGACAGGGGTCACTAGGCGTCAGCCTGGCTCCGCCGTTCTGCTCTGTTTGGCAAGACCGTTTGACCCAGGCGAGAAGGGGGAAGATGCTGTCTGCCTCTGCACCCCAGAGGCCCTGAACCAAAAGGTCAGAAGAAGATGTGGCTCGGACAACCAGTCCTTCCGTGGCAGAGGAGGACAGGGAGGGGCCGCCCTAGGCAGAGGGGCTCCCAGAAACTTGGTCCAGGGAACCTTCTCTGAACGGCCCAGCAGCCCTGAGGGGCTGCCCCGACTGCTCTCTACTCTGGAGGCAGTCGGGGCGTGGGCACCTAGCGGCATGGGAGTCCATAACATCGGGACGCTGGGTTCTCCCAAATCATATCAGGGGGATCACATCCTCCTTCTTCTCTTCCATGGGAGTCCATAACAGCCGGACACTGGGTTCTCCAAATCTATCAGGGATATCACATTCCTTTCCTTCTTCAAGATGCAGTCCCTCCCAGGCGTACCACCCGGTCAAAGGGAGGGCCGCTTTGAAATTGGCCATCTGCTAGCTAGAAAAGAGCCATCCAGCCCGTTCCCCAGACCCAGATCAGGGTTCTACTCCAGGTTCTTTTTAGTGCCAAAAGACGGGGAACTAAGACCAATCCTAGACCTCTCTCCTCAATCTGGCAGTCCCCAAAGAAAAGTTCGAATGGTCACTCTACAATCTATTCTCCCCTTCTGGGAGAATGCCACTGGATGTGCTCGATAGATCTCAACTACCACATCCTAATGGACAGGCGCTCAGGAGGTTTCTCCGCTTCGGCTGGGAGCCAGTCACTACCAGTTCGGGTCCTTCCCTTTGGTCTCACCACAGCCCCAGGGTGTTTGCAAAGTACTAGCAGTGGTAGCGGCCCACCTGAGGCTTCAGGGGGTGCAGGTCTTTCCTACCTGGGCGACTGGGCTCCTTACCCCCAACAAGGCATCTACTTCTCTCGAGACTCCTTTCTCCATCTTGCTCCATTTCTGGGCATCACAATAATACAAAAAAGTCCAACCTGGCACCCACTCAGCTCTTAGATTTCATAGGGGCCAGACTAGACACAAGGAGTTTCTGAGCCTTCCTCACTGCGGACAGGATTCTGAATCTGCACCAGGTGCGGGCCATTCTCCATTCATGTTCTGTTCCAGCGGAGTTGGTCCTGAGGGCTCTAGGGTCCATGGCTTCACGATAGCTCTTCTTCCTCTTGCCAGGCTCAATATCGCATTCTACAGTGGCGGCTTAGTACAGTGGTCTTACCTTGCTCCCATGTATCATCCCATAGCGATCAGCAAGGCTTGCAAGTCCCTCTTGTGGTGGCTCCACTCCCGGATCTCCTTTGTGCTTCTCCGCCACGCCGGACAGTCCAAGGCTGGAGCGATACAGAGACCTTACTGCATATCAATGTTCTAGAGATGAGAGCTGTGCTCTTAGCGTTGCTAGCACTTCAGGACTTTCTTCCTTGGGAGCGATTCAGTCGACAATATGTCTGTTGTCTGGTACATCAACAAGCAAGGGGAACAAGGTCGTACCCTCTTTGTCGAGGCCATGAGAGTTTGGGAATGGGCAATTCCACCAATCGCTTTCTCATAGCAACGCACATTCGTCCAACATCCTAGCGAAGCTCAGTCGCACCATTCTGAGTCTCTCAATTGTCAAGATATTCGCAGTGGGGAACCCTTCATGCGATCTTTTTGCCTCCTCAAACACCAAGTAGTTTTTCTGGTGCATGCTTGGCCCGGTCTTCTGATCCACCCTTGCCTCTGATGCTGCAAGTTCTTCAGAAAGCCTCTCGGTGGGTTGCAGAATGATTCTCATTGCTCCGTTCTGGCCTCGACAGATCTGGTTCCCCTTCCTAAGGTCTCACTCTGTGAATCCTCCTTGGATTCTAGATCCTATTCGGATCTGATATCCCATCCATCCTGCATTCCTCCGAACCTGGACAGCCTGAAGCTGACCGCTTGGCTGCTCCAGTTCCACTCTTGATAAGGACTCCGTCTCTTCACGGTAAAGGCTATTTTGGTGGCGGCTCATAAACCAGCCACTAGAAAGGTTTACCAAGCAAATGGTTCTCTGGTGGGAGCGGCAAGGCCTAGATCCCTTCACTTCCTCTCCCGTAGTGCTTGATTTTCTAACCTCTCTCTTTAATGATGGTGCCAGCAGTTCCACAGTCAAAGTTCAACTGGCGGCAATTTCTCACTATCACATTGGTCAGAGTCTAATCCTCTTATGTCAGCCAAATTGTGCAAAACCTTTCTTAAAGGTACTTTCCTTCTCAGGCCCCTATTAAGCAAGCAGTTCCTCCTTGGGACCTTTCTTTGGTCCTACAGGCCTTGACCGCTCCCCTTTCGAGCCCTACAGTGGACCTCAAATTCTTGTCTTACAAGACAGCCTTTTGGTAGCCATTACATCAGCCAAGAGAGTTTCTGAACTTCAAGCTTTATCAGCTAAACCTCCTTACTTGGTTTTTATCCGGACCGTGTCTCCCTCAGGACCAACCGTCCTTCCTTCCTAAAATCGCTTCTGAAGCAAACATCAATCAATCCATTAACCTCCCTGTTTTCTTCCCTAAGTATGAAAACAAAGGTGAATATAGGCTACACTCACTAGATGTTCACAGGCAACTAAGATTTTATCTCAACAGGACAGCTGGTCATAGGCAATCCGACCAGCTGTTTATTTCCTTTGCAAAATTCAATTTGGGCAAGCCAATTTCCAAAGTTTCTCTGTCCCGCTGGATTTCACAGTGCATTTTATTGGCTTATCAAGGGTGTTCATGCCCATTCAACCCGGTCAGTATCTACCTCAGCAGCCTTCAAGGCTAGGATTCCTCTGGATGATATTTGTGCAGCAGCTACATGGGCGTCTCATATATAAGTTGGATCTTGCATCCAGGGTAGAGCATCCTTGCTCTCCTGTGTGCTCCGAATATCCTTCCATGATGGCCGCCCAAGATTCAGGTAGCTGGGACTCTGTCCACAGGTTGCAGACAATGAATATCCTACTTCAGATTTAGAAGTTATGTACTCACCATAACGTTCCATGTGGGGAGGGGGATTCATTTGTCTGCAACCCCTGGCCTTTCAGTTTCCTGCATATTACTGGTTACCCTTTTGAGGGTTTTGTTGCTTTGGCAAACTCGATCTGAGGTCATGAGGGTAGAGCAGGGCATTATGGGTGAGGGGAGGAGCTGAGAGCTTCCATCCCATAAACTAACGATGCTTCGGATCCGATATCGGATCCACCATAACCCAGGTTGCAGACAAATGAATACACCTACTCAGATGGAAAGTTATGGTGAGTACATAACTTCTAATTTTTGTCTTGGAAAACAGTATTTCTAGTAGCTATCATCTCTGCTAGGAGGGTTTCAGAACTGCAGGTGTTGTCTGTCAAGGTTCCATACATGATTTTCCACAAGGACAGGGTTTCTCTTCGCACCAATCCTTCCTTCATCCCAAAAGTAGCATCGGAGGTTAATATCAGTCAAACTATCAATTTACCTGTTTTCTTCCCAAACTTCACAAACAAAATGGAGTACAAGTTGCATTTGTTGGATGTTCATAGACAGCTATGGTTCTATTTACACAGGACAAAAACCTTTCGTAAATCTGACCAGTTATTTGTGTCCTTTTCTAAACCTTTTTTTGGGTAAACCTATCTCTAAGGTTACCATTGCTAGGTGGATCTCCCTATGTATCCTCCAGATCTACAAGGATAAAGGTTTGGCTCCTGCAGGTCAGGTTAAAGCTCACTCGACTAGATCCATGGCTACTTCTGCGGTCTTTTGGTCGAGAGTATCATTTGACGACATTTGTTCTGCGGCTACTTGGTCCTCATCTCATACCTTTATTTGTCACTATACATTGGATTTGATTTCTCGAAGGAGAGCATCCTTTGGTTTCGCTATGCTCCGGAATATCCTTCCATGAGGGCCACCCAGGCATTTTAGTAGCTGGGGACTCTGTCCCACAGATTGAAGATCAAATGAAGTAAACTACTTCAGATAAAGAAGTTATGTACTCACCATAACATTCCATCTGAGTAGTTCTACTTCATTTGTCTTCAACCGTCCCTCCCTCCTTCCCCCTGGCCTTACCATATGGGCAACATAATAGCTGGTTTAGGTGTGTAAGGTGTTTTTTGAGGTCGGGTTGTTCGGTGTAAGGTGCAGTAAACTCGATCTGGGGATTGGAAGGTAGTGGGGGTGTATTATGGGTAAGGGAAGGTTCTTGGAGCTCGGAGCAGATGCTAGTAAAGTTGCCGGCTCGGATCTGATACGGATCCAGTACCCACAGGTTGAATACAAATGAAGTAGAACTACTCAGATGGAACGTTATGGTGAGTACATAACTTCTCTTTTTGCAAATTTTAGCTGGGCCTGGATGTTTTTCTGTGTGAGAAAAGGCTTCCATCTTGCAACCCTACCCCATAATCCAGACATATGGAGAATATGGGAGGTTGTTGTCACATGTAGTACATAACCAGTACTTTGCCAGAAATTCCTGCAGCTCCTTCATTGTTGCTGTAGGTCTCCTGGCAGCCTCCCTGACCAGTTTTTGTCTTGTCTTTTCATCAATTTTGGAGGGATGTCCAGTTCTTTGCAACATCACTGTTGTCCCATATTTTCTCCACTTTTTGATGACTGTCTTCACTGTGTTCCATGGTATAGCCAATGGTGTGGAAATATTTTTGTACCCTTCTCCTGACTGATATCTTTCAAAAATGAGATCCCTTAGATGCTTTGTAAACTCTCTGCAAACCATGGCTTTTGCTGTAGCAGGCAACTGAATAAATGACAGGAAAATCCTACTAGGACAGCTGAACTTTATTTGGGGTTAATCAGAGTCTGTTTAACTGATGGCAGGTGTGCACCCAAGAAGACTGAATGCTGTAATTAAATCAAAATATGCTTCAACAAAGCATTAGTTTAAGTCTGTGCACACACAACAAAGTATTAGTTTAAGGGTGCGCACACTTGTGCAACCAGCATGTTGTACATTTTTTATTTTTTATATTTTTCCCCCTAACAGATTTGCTTGTTTTTCAATTGAATTGTGCAGGTCATAGGTCACATTAAAGGTGGAAAAAGTTTAAAATTTATTTATTGTGGTCTCAATTTTTTTGTATCACAAAAACCTGGCATTTTAACAGGGATTTGTAAACTTTTTATATCCACTGTATGTGTGTGTGTGTATATATATATATATATATATATATATATATATATATATATATATATATATATATATGTGTATATATATATATATATATATATATATATATATATATATATATATAACACACACACACAAAATCATTCTCCATATGTATATATGTTTGTGTTTATATGTATATATTTGTATACAGGTATATATATATATATATATATATATATATATATATATATATATATATATATATATATATATATATATATATATATATATATATATATATATATGTATGTATGTATAGGGTGCTTTGTGTATGACCGATCTGCTCTAATGTCAAATGCAAAACACCAACAAAATGAGTTTGGCCATACACAATACTGGGAAAAAAAAAAACAATAATACTGACACAAAAAAAACCCCCAAAAAATAATATTGAGAAAGGAAAACGTATTTCCTTTCCTGATATTAAAACTAAAATCCCAGTAACGCTATCCTTAAATTTGTTTGAATAATAGCAGTGTTACGGGAAGGTTTTAATGACCTTAAGGTGTAGGGTTAGGGTTGGGGGAAGGGTCAGAGTTAAAGTTAGCATCCATTACTAAAGTGGTGCAGAGATGCCCTTCCTGACCCTCGTTAGTAGTGGGTGCTAACCCTAGCCCTAATACTGCTCCTTCCCCTAACCTTAACCCTGCACCTTACGGTCATTAAAACTTTCCCAAAACACTGTCAATGCAGAAGACAGACTCTGACACGCAAACATTCACAAACACATACAAAGAATGCTACATCTATCCTCTGTCGTAACCTTTACCCTAAAATACACAAATCCACACACAAACACACAACACACATCCTTCAGTCACCCCCAGAAGTAACCCAAACTCACACACACACACACACACACACACACACACACACACACACACACACACACACACACACACACTTTCACCCCCCCCCCCCCCAGCTCCACTAACCTCTAGCGACATTCCTGTACGGTTGACATATCCACCATTTGGCCATCCGCACCTTTGACATAACCAATGATGTTATGTGGTCCTATCACCTACATTCATTACTGACGGGTTCGGAGCCGAGAATCGGCTCCGACTCGGCCGACTATTTTTCTCTAGCACGAAGTCTCTAATTGGCTGGGCTAACCCGGTATCCCAGGATGCACCTCGCCCCAACCCCCAGATCTCGTTTGCCGCTCATTGAGTTAGGATGTGGTCTCGTGCTTGGCTGTGGCTAAGTACACTTTTACTAAACTTTCTAAAGTTTTTGTACTTCTCCTTTATATAAAAAAGCTATTTTCATAGCTATATTGTGTTTTGTGTGTGTTTGAGCCTGTTCGGTTTAGTTTTTGGAGAGTGTGTGTGGTTTCCCTTGTGTTTGGCGGGCTAGGTCCGTTTAATTTAGAGGGACCTAGTCCTCTCTGTCGTAAATCGTTCTGTAGTTTGTTTTTGTCAGTTTTTCTTCCTAGGGAACGTTTGAGTTAGAGTTCCTTTGTCCAGTAGTGTTTTCCGCCTTCCTACTGTTAGTTGTTGAGTGTTTGTTTTTTTGTCTGACATGTCGAAGGAGCAGAAGGAGCATAAACCCTCCGGGTTTAAAAAATGCTTTAACTGTGCTTACAAAATGTCGATTACAGATGGGCATGCCATCTGTGTTTATTGCCTTGATGCGATTCACCTACAAGAATCACGCAGTGTCTGCCATTCCTTCAGCACTAGGGTGCTGCAGGAAAGGAAAAATAAACTGATTTTGATGGGCCTAGTTAAGCCCGCCTTTGAAGAGGATCTAGAGTCTGCTTCTTCTACTGGCAAGTCTAAATCTACCAGAACTAAGAAAAGATCTCCGGCTCCATCTAGTTCTTCGGAGCCCCGAAGAAGATTTTGAAAGTAGTTACTACCTCCTCGGTTCCTTTGGCTTCGGAGCCGCAGGACAAGCTCTCTGTTTTGGATACTGCCTCCTCGGCTCCATTGTCCTCGGGGCCGCAGGAGGTATCTGTGGTACTGGAGTCGACCTCGGCTCCGATATTTTTGGAGCCAATTTAGAGCCGGTCACCCAGTGTTAGGCAGGAGTTCATAGGTAGGAGATCCCCATCTCCTTCAGTTTCCTCCAAATGCTCGAGGTTGTCTGATTTGGATGTGGGTAGGGTGGTCCAGAGGCTCCTTCAGTCGCCGGTGTTAGCCAAATTCTTTTCAGCTCCGACCCAGTCGGCTCCGGAGCCTGCCCCCTTGTCGGTACCGATGATTCCTCCTTCGAGCACCTTTTTGTCATCGGAGCCGGAGTGCTCGGTGCCGAGGGATGTCCTTGCGCCGGCTCTGATACCCCTGGTGGGTTTATCGGAGCCGACGTTGGCTCCAACCATTTTGGTTCCATCATCTGGTTTCGGCACTCGGGTTTCCTCGGTCGGGCCCGAGGGGGATGCATCGGGACTTCTGTTGGCTCCGAGTCTCCCTCTCGGGGCTTCGGCTAGGGGGACCCCGAGCCCGGTTGTGGTCTCAGAGACAGGTCAGTCCTCGGATTTGGGGGGGGCCCGCCTTCGAGGCCATGAGGAGCGCACTGGCCAGGTCTTCAGTGACATCACTTGGATCGGTCACTCCGTCCCCATACATCCCGGCTAGAGCCTCTGATGCCCCCCTATCCATGGACAGCAGAGCTCGAAGGCCTGAGGACACCCCCATGAGTGGTCCCCAACTTTCTGAGGGCCCCTCAGAGTCTGTGCCTGAGGAGCCTCCCAGGAAGAAGTTGTGCAAGAGGAAGCACATAGACTCCCAAGACGAGTCCATCACCTCCGATACCGACCTCGAGGATGCAGAGGGTTCCCCTAATTGTCCTCCGATGATGTCTCTTTCTCCGACATCCTGGAGATATTGAGGCAGAGAGGCGACTGGCCTTCCAAGTCCCCCTCTGAGGAGGAGTCGGTATTCCCCAAGGCCTTCGGAGCTCAACCTTCTGCCTCCTGGGTGTCTCCACCCTTCGATGAACTCTAGGACCTGATTTGTCGAAGGGTATGGGAGCACCCTGATTCCGTGGAACCAGTGCCCAGTCGTCCGAATAAGTTCCTGTCTGCTCCTCCAGGGAAAGAGTTCTTGACAAAAGGGGTCTCCGTAGATGCCATGGTGGTGGCGTCAGCCACTCAGCAGGAAGTTGCAGAGGCTTCTTCTTCCATCCATCCTCCTAACAAAGAGTCCAGGAGTATGGATCGGTATAGGAAGCGTACCCTGTCTTCAGCGACCTTTACACTGCGGTCGCTGAATTACCTTTTTCACTTTACTCGGCTCCAGAGAGATCTCCTCAAAGAGTTGGGAGATACCTTGAAGGGTAACATGCCTGAGGCGGTAGCACAGACTGTTAACACCCAGTTGTCTATCCTTGGTTCCATTGTCAACTTGTCCATGAGACTCATATCTTATGCAGCCGAGGGGGCGAGTAGGGCAGCTAGTTCAGGTTTGGCTCTTAGGAGGCAAGCCTGGATGCGCCTATGTCACTTCGCGGAGGCCTTCAAGTCTTCCTTCACTGACGCCCCCTTCGATGGGTCCTCTCTTTTCGGACCCAAAGTGAAAGACACTCTCACCAGATGTGAGCAGGAGGGTAAGAACTTATCTGCCATAGGGGCCCGTTTTTCTCTTCCCTCTAGGCCTTATCCCAAGGCTCAGAGAGGAGGGAAGATGTGGTTCAAGAAGTCACAAAAGTCTTTCCCCACCACTCATAGTGAGGCCCCCTGCAGAGGCAGAGGAGGGGGGAATTACTCTGGAAGATGCCGTCTTAGGGGCAGAGGAGGCCCCCGCAATTTGGGAGATTGCGATTCCTTTCGCGGATCTTCCTATCAGCATCCCTGAGGGATTGCCCAACTGTGCTATTCCGGAGCCAGTCGGGGGCCGTTTTTCGAGGCATCCTCAAGCCTGGGAGAGCATCACCCAGGATCGATGGGTGCTTCGAATAATTACCGGAGGTTACACCATTCCCTTTACTTCACCCCCTCCCCCAATCAGAAATATCCCGGACGTTCCACCCAGTCAAAGGGATCAAGCAGCACTAGAGATATCAAAGCTGCTAGAAAAAGGAGTCATCCAACCGGTCCCCTCAGACCAGATCGGATCAGGAACTTACTCAAGACTCTCTTTGGTGCTGAAAAAAACAGGGGACCTGAGACCCATTCTGGATCTCAGCCGATTGACTCACTACACCCTGAAGTCCAAATTCTGAATGGTCACTCTTCAGTCCATCTTCCCATTGCTGGAAGAGGGAGTATGGATGTGCTCCATCGACCTCAAGGATGCCTATTACCACATCAAGATGAACAAGGCATCCAGGAATCATTTACGCTTCTGGCTGGGAGCCAGTCATTTCCATTTTCGTGCCCTGCCCTTTGGTCTCACCACAGCCCCCAGGGTGTTTACCAAGTGTTTGGCAGTGGTGACAGCTCACCTGAGACATCTAGGATTACTGGTGTTTCCTTACCTGGACGATTGGCTCCTTACCGCCCCCACCAGGCATCTCCTCATTCGAGCCAGGGAGGCTACCATAACCCTTTGCCAAAGGCTAGGAATTACATTAAACTGGGAATAATCTGCCTTGCTGCCCTCACAGCGTGTTGTATTTATAGGCACAGAGCTAGACTCTGTTCAAATGAGGGCCTTTCTACCTCTAGAAAGGATAAGAGTGCTGCAATCTCAAGTTCAAGCTTTGTTGCCCCTCAAGAAGGACCAAGCCAGGTTAGTTCTTCAGCTATTGGGATCCATGACGGCTACCATAATGCTAGTGCCCTTAGCCAGGCTACACATGCGGATCCTCCAGTGGCTCCTTTCAGTCCAGTTGTCCTTTCAAAAATTCCCTCTCTCTCATCCAATTCTCCTCACGGAACAATGCAGACAGGATCTCCGTTGGTGGCTATGTTCCTCCAACTTGGACAAGGGAAGGAATCTAGTTCCTTTGTCTCCTGCTGCCACAGTGACCACGGACGCTTCCCATATAGGGTGGGGGGGCATTATCTGGGCAGAACGGTCCAAGGCACGTGGCAGGATCACGAGGTACACTTACACATTAATGTCCTAGAGATGAGAACGGTGCTATTAGCGTTGCAAGCACTCCAGAGCTCTCTTCCCTGGGGAACGATTGCAATTCACTCGGACAGCATGTCAGTTGTGTGGTACCTGAACAAGCAAGGAGGAACCAAGTCTTACCCCCTTTGCAGAGAAGCCATGAGATTGTGGCATTGGGCAGTGTCTTCCCAAAGGTTTCTAGTGGCAACGCACATTCTGGGAAAGTCCACCGTGATAGCAGACAGGCTAAGCAGAGCTATTCAGATGCCTTACGAGTGGTCTCTGAACAACCGAGTTGCGACTCTGATCTTCAGCAGGTGGGGTCAGCCTTGCTGCGATCTCTTTGCCAGCCCTCTCAATGCCAAATGCAGCAACTACTTCACCCTGATCCCCCCACAGGGGGAGTCACCCAGGGATGCAAGATGATTCTATTTGCCCCACACTGGCCCCGCCAAGTCTGGTTCCCCTTTCTTCAGCAGTACACAGTGGACTGTCCTTGGACTCTGGATCCAGTGCCAGACCTATTGACTCACATGTCGGGACAGTCCCACCCCTCCCTACAGTCCCTCAGGTTGACAGCCTGGCTGCTCCACTTCCATCATTAGTTAGCCTACATTCCCTTTCACCTGAGGTGGTGCATATCCTATCGTCGTCTCACAAGTCCTCTACCAGAAGAATTTATTCCATCAAATGGAAGAGATTTTCCATCTGGGCTCAGGCCCAAGGTCTGGACCCTTTCACAGCCCCTATATCAGCGGTCTTAGATTTTTTAGCTATGCTCTTCCGACAGGGCTCTGCTCCCTCAACCATTAAGGTGCAGCTGGCGGCCATTTCTAACTTCCATGTATCCTACGAGCCTGCTCTTATGGGCCATAAACTTTGTAAGGCCTTTTTGAAAGGAGTCTGGTTACTTTGCCCTCCTGTGTCAGAACCCGTCATGCCATGGGATTTAAATCTGGTGTTGCAAGCCATCACTTCTCCACCCTTTGAGCCGGCTGCCACTTGCGAACTAAAATTCTTATCCTGGAAGACGGCGTTCTTGGTTGCCATCACTTCGGATAGAAGAGTATCAGAACTTCAAGCATTGTCCATTAAACCCCCGTATTTGATCTTCCATAAGGACAGGGTATCCTTGAGACTTAATCCGTCCTTCCTTCCTAAGGTGTCTTCCACGTTTAGCCTCCACCAATCCATTGAGTTACTGGTGTTTTTTTCCAAACTTCTCCAACAAAGCAGAGTTCAAATTTCATCAATTGGATGTGCATAGACAACTGAGATTCTATTTACACAGGACGAAACATGTAAGGAAATCGGATCAATTGTTTGTGTCCTTCTCAGAGAATAGAACGGGTGGCCCTGTTTCCAAGTGCACAATTTCTAAGTGGATTAAGGATTGCATTTCCTTTATTTACTCATGAGCAGGCAGAAATTTACCATTCCCAGTTAAAGCTCATCCCACCAGGGCAGTCTCGACTTCGATAGCGTATCATGCCAAGCTTTCTTTGGACGACATTTGTGCAGCGACAACCTGGCTTCTCATCATACCTTTATCTCTCATTACAAGCTTCCTTTGGATCCACGGTTCTCAGGAGTATTTTCCTATGAGCCTCCCTGGTTAGAGGTGCTAGGGATGCTGTCCCGTCAGTAATGAATGTAGGCGAGATAGGACCACATAACATCAGTTAGTTATGTTCTCACCATAACGATCGATGTATGTGGTCCATCTCGCCGACATTCTTACGTACCCTCCCACCTGCCCCCTTCCTGAAGGATTTGGAGGAAAATTGCTCTGAGAGCCTTCAAAATTGGTTATTTGCTCCTTTTTCCTGGTTGGCAATATTCCTCTTAGTGAGGGTTGTGTATGTGGAGTGATTGCGATGTATGCAAACAAGATCTGTGGGTTGGGGCGAGGTGCATCCTGGGATACCGGGTTAGCCCAGCCAATTAGAGACTTCGTGCTAGAGAAAAATAGTCGGCCGAGTCGGATCCGATTCTCGGCTCCGAACCCGTTAGTAATGAATGTAGGCGAGATGGACCACATACATCGATCGTTATGGTGAGTACATAACTAACTGTTTTACCATCTTCACCGTTATTAAAAGTGGGTGTGTGTCTTTCATGGAGAAGACTGGAAGTTTGCAGCCTGTATAGCTTATTTATAGCAAGTTATCATATACATTTAGTTCACATGTTTTTCAAACAAACGTATGGTTGGTCAAACGCAGGGGAACCATATATATATATATGTATATATATATATTTATTTTTATATATACATATATATATATACATATATATATATATATTTATATATTTATATATATATATTATATATATATATATATGTATGTATATATATATATATATATATATATATAATTATATATATATATATATATATATATATATATATATTTATATATATATATATATATATATATATACATATATATATATATATATATATATATATATATATATATATATATATATATATATATATATATATATATATATATATATATATATATATATATATATATATATATATATATATATATTTATATGTTAGACATTGTCAGCTGACACATCATAATACAGCTTGGGGTTGAGATTTATCAGGTTGTCCTACAGGGGAACAAGTCCAGTCAGCTCTCCTCATGGTCTGTATATTGAGTTACTTCAGATTGTGACTGATTTAAGAATTGATCACAGTGCAGTCTCTCAAACATGGTGCAGCGATTATATGTGCATGTATATATGTGTGAATGCATATGTATATATGTATGTATGCATATACATTTAAAAGTGGACACAGACAACACCCCTAGATAAGAGCAACAAAAGACAGAATGAAAACAACAGTTTTATGTGATTATCAGTTACTTATTTTCAGCATTATCTATTCTACCAAGCTTATGTGCAAAACTGGCTCACTAACATTAATATAACTAAAATCACTGATGTAAAAAAAAAAACGTGTGCAAGTAAATCTGTAAACCACATAATATTTTTAGTTATTGTTACTATTTATAATAAACAAAATTTGCAGAACTAAAGCAACCCAGGAAAAACACAATTGCAAAACTAGACCAAAATCACACTCATTAGTAAACTAAACACTGTCCTACAATATTGTTATGGAACTGTAGCAAATAATATCAGTAAATTTACAAAGGTATTAAAAAAAAAAAAAGTACATGGATAATGTGTACTAGGTCTAACCAGTACTTGTCACAGCAGGAGAATCACTCACATAAATAGCTGAAAACCTTACAGAAATCCCTTGCACGGCAGACTGTAACTGACATACCCCACTGACATAAAAAAATCAGATTCACACACAAGAGAAATAAAAAAAATCTTTCAAAGTCCAGCTTTCATTAAGAAAGAATTGAACACCAGCAGTTTGGATTAAATCTACAAGCATCGACCATCAACACTGAAAATAAACCTACAACCTTAAAAACGTAACCTTTAACAAAAGGCATTTACATGTTCAAAAGACATTTACCATTAATCATATAGAAATAACACAAAATGTAACAAATCTATAGTCTTTCTTCTCACCCAGTACATAATCAACACTAGAAGTCATTATTCAGTGACTGAACCTACTTTACATTTCCTAGCTTGTCTTACAGTTTTTTTAAACTGCAATTTTCCCCTTTGTGACCTCCAAACTATCTTATCACCCCACTTGATTTGTAAGCAACTACCCAGCCAAAAATCACCTAAAACAAACACAAAACCTAGCACACAGCACCCCGAAACAATCTGTTAACCTCCCCACCAACTAAAAGCAAAAAAGTAAAGTAGTTTAGCAAATAAAAAAGCCCAGCAGACTAAATCATTAAATAAACTTGACTATACTGCCTCATCTCACAATTTTGCTAGCTCTGTACTGATTATCCAAAGTAGATTTTAAAAAAGTCAGAGGCATGCCCAGAACAAAGCCATGCTCAAACAATGAAATAGATATTCATTTAGAAATGCAACAAGCCATGCTTTTTAACCAGAAAAAAATTGCAGAAAATGTCAACCAAATAAACAGAAATATTTTTGCTGTTGAAGATGACCCTGCACAATGATGTCCATTCATAAAAAAATGTGACACTTTGTAGTGCTCTTTTACACTACCGAAAAAAGTCTTATGCCTCTAAGTACTGATTACAAATTCATAAAAAAGTCTTTAAATAAAAACGTGTAGAGGAAATAAATGACATTTTTAATGTGGGAGGTTGGCTTAGTGGTTAAGGTGCTTACCTTACAAGTGTAAAGTACAGGGTTTGATTCTCACATCAGGTAATTGGCTTGGCTTGGAATGGCCCACAAGAAGAGCTATTCTGGTACTAATTTATGAACTTGTGATCAAATCTTGGAGGTTGGCATAATGGTTAAAGTGTTTACTGTAGAGATACAAGTCGTGGGGTTTGATTCTCACATGCGGTGATTGGCTAGGCTTAAAATGGCCCACAAGGGCAGTTAGCTTAGTACTAATCTATGAACTATGAGCTCTAAAGCTGAATGTAACATATCATGTTTTATTACTGAGGATAGCACCCACAACCCTCCTGGACATGGGCAGTCATTACTAAATACAATCCTGGGTATTGACTAGAGTATCTGTGGTATTACATGGGGATGAAACGGCTCAGCTTGAAGTGACCTCCAGGTCAATAGCCTGGTAACCTCATATGATCCATATGATATATGAAATACAGCAAGGTAAAATGGGAAAATGTCAATTATCTGTTACTGTAGGGGGAACCAGACTATCCTGTGGATTCTGAGGCAGATTATGGTCAGGGCAGGCCACTATGCTAAGTTTGTAAGTATATATAGAATGACTGCTGACTGACACACCTTGGCCTTATGTGCACATTTTTTCTGATTTTATGGAATATGCATTCTTGTGGATTCAGAAGCAGTTTGTGCTCAGGGCAGGCCAGAAGGCTAAGTTTTTAAAAATACATTTTCTAAATTTGTGGAATTGTTTATATCTCCTAATTTCATAATCTGCCCCCCCCCCGGACTTCAGTGCATTTAGTAGACAACATTTGTGGGTGCAGCAGGCATTTCTGTTGCAACTTATCCCCAAAGTTTTTTTATTTTATTTATTTTCCATTTGCTGTCTGCTGAAGCTATACAATTTAAGACAATTTACCCCACCTAAACAGCAAATATTGCTGTAGTGAATAATGATGCTAATTAGTCAGTCCTGTGCTGTGAGCTTTGTTACGTGGAGTGTACCTGCATCTTGTTACCTAAGTAAAGAATGTCTGAGCCAAAATGACTACAGTAGAACAACTGTTACAAACCATAGCCACTGCAGCTGAATGCATGGTTTTCATTGACATAGCAATGACAGTGCCAAAAATACCCCCATCCCCCAGTAAAGAAATTGATTGGCGATGACCTTGAGACATACTTTGTGGCATCCGAGAGATATACCCTTCAGCAAGAGTGGGACAGAAATGACTAAGCAAATATTCCTTCATCCCATCTTACTAAGGAGCCACTAAAACAGTGGTGCACAACCTTTTTGTGGGGAGGGCCACTACACAAATTCTTAATGCATCTGCAGGCCACCTCAAAACATAGTAAGTCGTTACAAGTTACAAGTTAACAATAGGGACAGGTGGCTGGCATTTTTACTTATGACAACAGTCATGAAATTGCCTGATTTCTACATCAACTTTGTATTTAACTTTATTCTGGCTTGCAACCATGACTTATTACAAACTCTTGCAGAAATTTACTACTGTTTACAGACTACAAGTTATAAACAATAAAGAATAGTTACTTCTGCAGCTAAAATTAGAGGTGTGCGCAACTGCAGTCAATTAGGTAAGTAAGCACATGCTGGAAAGTTTGTGTAACTGGAGTAAGGCATACCATTTTTTTCACTTTTTAAAAAAAAAATTTGTGGTTACTCTCTGGGGGCCGGATGGTATTGCATCAAGGGCCGGATTTGGCCCTGAGGCCAGACGTTGTGCACCACTGCACTAAAAGCTTTCATGGATATGGCAGCGCAAACTTTAACTGTTATGACTATAAGGACTATGATAAAGTGAAAAATAATATTTTCAGTCTGTGCTGGTGTTATTTCTGAAACACTAGCTCTGTGGTTTCATGGCTAGAGTTATTACATCTGAAATGCAAGCTTTGAAGTTTCTTAGCTGGGCATGTTCTGAAATACAAGCTCTGAGGTTTCTTAGCTGGATGTGATACTTCTGAAACGCAAGCTGTGAGGATTTATAGCTGCCTCCTAATAAAATGTTAAGGTCTCAGTTACGTAAATTGAAACAATTAAATTGTTGTTAAATTCTGAGGGTCAGCATTCAAAACGTTCATAGAAATGCTAGCTGTTGATAAATTTACAATAATTGTTGCCTACCACTTTATAAAAGTGGATGTTTCGGAGCAGCCTCAAGGATGCCAACATTTCTGTTGCTTTAATAGAAAGTTTGTTAAGTAATAAAACCATGTTCAAAGCTGAGCAGTCGTGACATGTAGTAAAGCATGTATCAATTTCTGGTTCCGAACAGAATATATCATCTGCAGACAGAGCATGTTTTAAATGTGGAAGTGGAGGCCGTGTGACTAGATTTTTGCTCTAGTATTAGTAAAACTGTTTCACCTGTGAAAACTGCATCCAGTGATATACCTATGGAATGTGAAGAATTGCCTTTAAGGGTAGGGTAGTAGAGTTAGCCTTTTACTTCTGTGCTACAACCAAGTTAACTTATTACAGTATCTTAACTGATGAAGCCGTTACTAGATTTGGCTAGTACGGTCAAACTTATGTAATCACAGTAAGTAAAAAAGAAAAACCCTCACTAAAAATCAGTAGTAGTAATCTGTATGAGGTGAGACAGGAAACAATATCCCAATACAAACTTTGTTGGAAATAGGTAGGAAAAGCAGTTCATCTTGTTGCTGAAATTCGCAGTTTAACACATATGATAATAACAGGGAAAGATTTCTGGAATCATGTCAGTCTAGGGAAGACCATTAAATCAGTTGCAGATAGAGTAAAAAAAACTCCCAAATAACTTGGTGAACGTTGGAGGTAGTTTTTTTCAAACCCCGCTATATTCCCTCATGGGGGGGGACAAACCACTGCCACTCATCTCAAACATGCCCCTACTCAGAGAAAAGAGAAAACTCAACTGTTGCTGAAAGTTGTTTCTGCAATATTCCCGCCATCTACTGGTGTTCAGTTTAATGGCTGTTGATAGATTGACATGTTTCTGAATTTCCACACTTTAACTACTAATGAAGGAAATGGAAAAAAAGACATCCTTTAGATATACCACCTTATCAGTATGGGGAGAGGCAATAGCAAGTCAGGAAGCCCAAAGATATACCATTGCTTAACCTGGGAAAGAATGGGAGGCAATCTCCAGATATGCTCATAAGAGTGTGTGACTCCTGTAATCAAGGGATAGTATTAGAAAGCCCCAAAGGTATTAACATTTAACTAAGGCTAAAGAGAGAAGAAACTGCACATTTCCAGGTATATGAAAAATATTCATTTCTTTGAAGGTTAAAGTTATGAAGACAGGCTAAATATACTAATTATACCCCATCTGCTATTGTCTGTATAGGTGTGATCTGATTTGGGTATAATGAGGTGGGCATAATGCATTGGCTGCCACTCTCGATGTCAGTCTTAACAACAACAGAAAGGATACAGTGAATACTGCAGTAACAAACTGCAAAATGAGAAGATTCTTATAATCAGAGCAGGTACTAGATAAACAGACTACTGCTTAATATAAGTTCAACAGATATCTCAAGTTCTTTTAAATCCAAATTTAATGTTTTTGTGACAATGTGCATTGGACTGTATCTCAATAGATAGTGACTTGCAGTGACATCTGTTGAAGTCGTTATCCTGAGTACAACATTGAAACACAAACATTTAGTGAGGTACATCAGCACACCTATTGCTGTGCAAAGGGATGTCAGTTTACCTCAAAACAGTGCTAGGTATAGGATGTTTTGGGCTATAACATCTTACCATGAAAGTATTACAAAGCAAGGGGTTCAACTGAGAAGAGGAACTAAAAAGGAAGAATTCCTCAATGAAAGTGTACATTTCAAAGAAATAGGTAGGATTTGTGTGGGTCTGGAGAGAGAATGAGAGTCCATCCCTAGATCTGGAGCATGCTCCGTGTTTGCTATTAAGGGAAATTGTGCTTGGTGCAGGGCGCTACATTTGAAAATACTGTGTGAATCTGTCTTTGCTCTTAGTGACTGTCCCTCACCAGAGTGAGTGGTGAGGATTGAGTCTCCTTGATTGCTGGCCCAGAGTAGGGACCCATCACATACTGGAGGCAGCTGGGTGGGATATTAATTGAACTTCAGTAGCCGATGGGCAGTTGTCACTGAAGGTATGTGTATTTTCAGCAGCCACAAGGTAAACATACAGAGTTTCAACCACAGAGATATAAAAAAATAATACAGCTGCATAGTTTCTTACAGATGCAGAAAACAATACTAAACTATTCTCACTAAATGTCCCTGACTAACTAAAGGATCACTGTTCCCTGACTGTTTACTAAAGCAAGACAGACTGATGTGTGCTGAGTGTCTTACCACAGCAAAAGCCAGATGATGTGTCTCTCTGTCTTTGTGGATATGTGAGATATATATCTTGTCAGAAATCTTTTCTGTCAGGTTCCAAAGTGCTGCTGCGAGGGTTCCAAAGAAACCAGATGCTGGTTAGAGGATGACATCACCTCTGGTCACCTGACTATGGTACAGTACACACACACAGTTTTGCTAAGATCTGTGGCAGCATCTGAAAGCTGTAACACAATTTCAAACCTTCCACCCTTGCAGTGTTCTCTGATAAACATACACATTTGATCAGTTACAGCAGTACAACCTAATATACATGCATACGTTCTCTCTGTCCAGCAGTACCTACTGTTGATGCGTTTTTAACACAAGTAACTTTACAATATATTTTTAACTCAGACATCTGTACAAATCAGTGTGACAGTCAAATAACATAAAATTATTTACAAAACTCCAGCAAGCAATGCTGGCATATGTACAAATGTATTGCCCTACTCTCCCTGTCACAGATGGCACTACTGCCTAACATCACACACCTACTATTACATCAAGATAGCCAGTCATTCGAGGCGGTACCTGTGCTTCTGGCTGGAAAACGGTTATTTTTTATTCAGAGTACTGCCTTTTGGCCTCATCACATTCCCCTGTGTTGCACTGTTAGCTGCGCAACTCAAATTTTAGGGGTTTTGGGTGTTACCTTATCTAGAAAACTGACTCATAATGACCACCATAAAAGACTTCCTTATCCAAGCCGGAGACTCTACTCTGCCTGTGCCTGTCCATAAGAATCATAGTCGGGAAAAATCTGCAGTGGAACCAGTTCAGGCATTAGAATTTATAGGGTGCCACCTGGACACTACCTGTCAGAAAGTCAAACTTCCTGCAACTAGACTGTTGTTGCTACCTCTGCAGGCTTCTCATGTGTTACTATGTCAGCATCTTGCAACTCATTTGATTCTTCATCTGTTGGCATCCATGGCATCGTCAATCACCCTTGTACCTCATGTAAGGTTTTATGAGAGTGCATTAGTGAACCCTTTTTCTGTTCAGTGGCCCATCCTCTGTCAGCTAATGGATTGTCCTGTCAGACTCACCTTGATTTGTAGATAGCATATTCAGATGTGGATAATATCACATCTGGTTTCTTTAGGCCATCCCTTCATCTTTCCCCCACTACGGACCACTTTGAGTATAGATACATCCCTTGTAGGGTGAGGGGCATTTTTAAGTGCGAACAGTCCAGGACACCTAATCCAAGGCAGAGGCCAATCCTCACATCAGTGTACTGCAGATGTGGGTGGCTCTCCTCACATTGCAGGCTTTTCAGGCCTGCCTCCCAATGACTGTGAATGCTGTTCAGATGGACAATATGTCCATTGTCTGGCACATCAACAAGCACAGCAGAACTTGTTCCTATCCCCTATGTCAGGAAGCCACAAGGGTTTGGCAGTAGTCATTGTCTTCTCAGGGCTTTGTTCTCATAATATACATCCAGGGAAATCTAATCTCCTAGCAGACAAATTGAGCAGATTGATCCTTCTGCCACACAAGTAGTTCACAAGTAGTTTCTCAATTCTTCAGTCATATCCAAGATTTTCAGCTGCTAGGGCCAACCCTGCTGCATTCTGTTTGCATCCCCATCCAGTACCAAATGCAGAAAGCTTTTCGCCCAGATTCTTTAGGAAGGGTAGTCACTGAAGGGCACTTTGGTGCATACTTGACCCCCCCTCCCTCCCCAAGACTATTTTACATTTACCCTCTGACTTCACTCATAGCCAAGTTACTCCAAAAAGCGGTCTGGTGCAAGTCAAGATTCACATCACTGCCATTTGGCCCCCATCAGGTTTAGTTCCCCTTTCTTTGGCCTTGCATAGTTTACCCGCCTTGGAACCTGGATACCAGGGTCTAGATCTGATCACTCACCCATCCAGCAGGCCTCACCCAGACATCAGATCCCTCAATCTGCTTGATTTCTCCACTTCCAATGTTGGCCAGAAATGCTAGCCTTTCTACTAATGTTGTTCACATTTTAACCTCTTCTCAAAAGCCCTCCACCAGGAAGATTCGAGGAAGATTTACAAAGTCAGTGGAAGAAATTTTCTATTTGGTCATGCTATAAGGAACTGGATCCCTTTTTGGCCCCACTTCTTTCTATTTTGGAGTTTTTGGTGGATCTTTTTGAATAAGTGGTAGTTCCTCTACAAGTCTATTTAGCTGCTATTTCTAATTTTCATATGGATGAACAACATATCCCCAGTGCTTCCTTTGACTTTCAAAACCACTTTTGAAGGGGGCTTTTTTGTTTTGTCCACCATTGAGAGATTTGGTACCCCCTGGGGACATTAGTATTTTACTTCCGGGCCACAGTTTTAAACCTGCAAGTACTCCTGACCTGAAATTTCCGTTCTGGAAAATGCTATTTCTGGTAGCTATTACGTCTGCTAGGAGGATTTCAGAATTGCAAGCACTGTCATGTTAGCCTCTGTATATAGTCTTTTGTAAGGACAGGGTGTCTCTCAGGACTAATCTAGATTTTCTGCTCAAGGTGGCCTCAGCAGGTAATCATTTGAAAAATCAGGACCCGCATGAGCAGGTCCCAAAATACAGAGACTGAATGGCTGAAAAAAGCAGACATATATACCAAGTCTAAGAAGGCCATTGTTTGGAATATTCCATGTTAAGTTGTCTATCTCGCCCTCATTCTTGCTGGTTGGTTCGGAGCCACTCGGCCATCTTCAAAAGCTCGAGAGCTGCTTACTGGCTCGAGGCCCCCCTATATCCCATGATGCTTGGTGCTAGATACCCAGATCTCGTTTGCCGCTTCTGCTGCGAGGTTGCTTTTGCTGGTTCAGGTCATATTTTTCTATTTTATTGTTAGCTTTTATAAAAAATTTGTATTTTAGTTATAGTAGTTACAGTTATAGTAGTTCTACTAGTCTAGTTAGCTATTTGTAATTTAGTCTCCTTTCCCTGAAACTCGTTTTTTGTTAGTCGTCCCCCCCCCCCCCCTTAGTTCCTTCAAGGTAGCCGTTTTTAGTTAGAGGCTAATCCTTGTTCTTCAATATAGTAGTTTTATTAGAAATTGTTATATATTGACAGGTTTAGTTACTATTTCTTAGATATATAGTGTGTGCTGTTAGGGTGTGGTAACTTGTGTTGTGTGCGTGTGTTTTTTTACTAGTTACCGACTTCCCTTCTTTTGCTTTTTCTCTGTGACTGACTTTTCCTATTTACAGGAATGTCTAAAGATACGAAAGTATCTGGATTCAAGAAGTGTGACGCATGCTGTCAGAAGATGTCACTGACAAATGGTCACACTTTTTGTGTCTACTGTTTGGGTGCCCTACACCTGCAGGACTCTTGTTCGGTGTGCCACGCCTTTAGTCCAAGAGTCCTGCAGGAGCATAGGAATAAGCTAATCCTTAGGGAATTGCTCAAACCTGAAGGGTCACCGGCTAAGACCCAGCCAGTGAAACCCTCTAAGCCAACGAAGCCGTCGGCTCCCAGTTCGGAGCCGTCGTCGGGCGTGGCTTCTGCTTCAACTTCGGTTCGGGCTGTAACCGAAGTACCTGTATCCCAGTCGGCCCCGACTCTGGTGTCGGAACCATCTGGGAGCCAAAAACACTCTAGATCTCCACCCTAGAGTCGATACGCTCGGCTCTGGGGTCGCCTCTGTTACAGTCGGAGCGAAGTCACCGATCCCACTGTTCTCGGTCTTCTAGACTATCTTACCACGATTTGGAGAGAGTGGTGAGCAGGCTTCTAAAATCGCAGGCCCTGGCTAAAATGTTATCCAGCCCCCCCTCATCAGGGTTCAGCTCCACCTGTTTCTGCAGTAGTTCCTCCTTCGACTCATCCCTTGAGTTCGGAGCCGGAGCTTGCTGGGGCTCGGATCGTGGAACCATCTGCGCCGATACCTACCCTTTCGGTTCCGTCGTCGGCTCCGATCGCCACCATGGTGCCGTCCTTGGAGGGATCTGGGCGCCAGGACTCCCTCGTCGGCTCCGAGGGGGCGAGTGGCATCGGACCCTTGTCCGACCCCGTTCTCCCTCTCGGAACTTCAGCGCAGGTGAGTTCGGCTCCTACATTGGCTTCGGAGCCATCTCTCTCGGTGCCAGGAAGGATACCGGTCTCTTTGGAGCCGGAGCCTTCACCGCTATCGGGAAGGGGTGCCTTCGAGGTCATGAGGAGTGTGCTGGCCTCTGAGTCAGCCCCACAATCAGCCTCATCGGCTCCTCCCCCCATGGTGCCTGCGTCTACCTCTGCCCCTCCTCCAGACCCCAAGCGTGGAGAACAAGCACTCCAGGGCACCCCATTGGGTGTATCTTCCTCTTCCGAGGCCTCCCCTGATCATTCAGAGGAGCCCCCTCGAAAGAGGAAATGCAAAAGGAAGCATATTGACTCCCCTGAGTCTGTCACTTCAGATACCAACTTAGAGGATTCGGAAGGGTCCCCGAGATCCCCCTCTGAGGACGTCTCTTTCTCAGACATCCTTGAGATACTTAGGCAGAGGGGGAACTGGACTACCCTTAACCCTTCCGAGGATGAGTCAGTATTCCTGGACGCGTTTGGTTCCGACCCTCCACCTCCTGGGTGTCTCCACCTTTCGATCCACTAATGTCTGTGGTGGCTCGGAAGGCGTGGTCAGCCCCAGACACAGTGGAACCAACTCCCCGAAGACCCACAAAATTTATTACTGCACCGCAAGATAAGCAATTTCTGACGAAGGGTGTTCCCGTTGATGCCATGGTGGTAGCAGCGGCCACAAAAAAGGAGTTGGCTGAAACTTCTTTGTCTGTCCATCCCCCTAATAAGGAATCTAGGACGATGAACAGATATGGGAAGCGGATGTTTTCCTCAGCGACCTTCTCCATGAGGTCGTTGAACTACTTGTGCCACTTTACCCGCCTTCAAAGGGATCTCCTTAAAGAGCTAGGAGATACCCTTCAAGATCCATCAGCTGCAGGGGCCCAGGCTAAGGTTGCCTCCCAGCTGGCGACTCTTAATTCGGTAGTAAACTCCTCCATGCGGCTCATCTCTTATGCAGCCGATGGTGCGAGTAGGGCCACAGGCACAGGCGTGGCCTTGAGGAGGCATGCTTGGATGCAGTTATGTAACTTTGCAGAACCCTTCAGGACGTCTTTCACCAACACCCCCTTTGATGGTGCTGCTCTTTTTGGACCACATGTGAAGGATACCCTTACCAGGTGTGAACAGGAAGGCAAGACTCTCTCTGCTGTGGGAGTCCGTTTTTCCACTCCTTCAGGACCGTATCCCAAGGGTCAGAAGAGTGGAAAGATGTGGTACCGGAAACCCCAGGGAACAGTGCCTGACACACGTGGAGAGTTCCCCTCCAGGAGCAGAGGAGGGAACAACAATAGACGCCGCCCTCGGGGCAGGGGGGGTCCGCAAAATCAGGGCCAAAGAGAATCTTTCTCTGACAAGCCCTTCCAGCATCCCTGAGGTGCTGCCCGGCTGTCCACCGTCGGAGGCAGTCGGGGGAAGATTATTGCTGTACCCGAAAGCCTGGCAAAGTATAACACAAGACAAATGGGTACTGTCTATCATATCCAAAGGCTACAAAATCCCCTTCTTTCGCACTCCCTACATTCCCAACAAATCCCTTCCAGATGTTCCACCCAATCTAAGGGATCAAGCAGTTCAAGAAATTTCAAAACTGCTAAGAAAAAGAGCCATCCAGCCAGTCCCAGCAGACCAGCAAGGATCCGGAATTTACTCACAGTTCTTTTTGGTACCAGAAAAGACAGGGGACTGGAGACCCATTCTGGATCTCAGCAGACTAAACAGGTCTGTTCAAAGAATGAAGTTCCGGATGGTCACGCTGCAGTCCATTTTACCCTTTTTGGGTCAGGACAATTGGATGTGCTCCATAGATCTTCAGGACGCGTACTACCATATCAAAATGGACAGATGCTCCAGAAGATTCCTCCGCTTCCGGCTGGGAGCCAGTCATTATCAGTTCAGAGCTCTGCCCTTTGGTCTCACCACAGCCCCCAGGGTGTTCACCAAATGTTTGGCAGTAGTTACCGCTCACCTGAGACTGCAAGGATTCCAGGTGTTTCCATAGTTAGACGACTGGCTCCTTACTGCTATCACCAGACATCACCTGCTGCGAGCCAGAGACTACACCATCCAAACTTGCTCCAAACTAGGCATCACAATAAATTTTGAAAAGTCTGCATTGTCGCCTTGTCAATCTATTACCTTTATAGGCGCAAACTTAAATACAAAGGACATGTCAGCGAGACTTCCATTAGACAGAGTGCTAGACATTCGCCGACATTTGCAGGTCTTATTAGGATGCAAAAAAATTCAGGCCAGATCCGTCCTAAAAACCTTGGTTCTCATGGCAGCGGCTATCATACTAGTTCCCCTTGCTCATTTTCATATGAGGATTCTTCAGTGGATGCTGTTCACCCAGTGGTCTTTCCAGCAACTTCCAATGTCTCTCAAGATAATAATCACACAGACATGCAAAAACCAACTTGCTTGGTGGATGGTTTCCCCATCAGTACCTCAGGGCAGACCATTTGCTCTTCCTCCTCCAGTGGCTACGGTGACCACGGATGCCTCCCTGATCGGGTGGGAGGGCATTTTCAGGGCAGAACAGTCCAAGGCACCTGGCAGCCTCACGAGTACCATCTGCATATCAATGTCTTGGAGATGAGGGCTGTGCTTTTGGTGTTGCAAGTTCTTCACAACTCTCTTCCCACCGGGACCATTGCAATTCAAACAGACAATATGTCGGTAGTGTGGTACATCAACAAGCAGGGCGGAACCAGGTCCTACCCCCTATGTCGAGAAGCACTCAGACTCTGGCAGTGGGTGATCTCTTCCCAACGGTTTCTGATAGCAGCTCACATCCCTGGGAAGTCCAACGTTATAGCGGACAGGCTGAGCAGGGCAATTCTCATGCCTCACGAGTGGTCTCTCAATCAGACAGTGGCGGACCAAATCTTCCGCAAATGGGGTCAGCCTTGCTGCAACCTTTTTGCCACCCCCTTCAGCAGCAAGTGCAACAGTTTCTTCTCTCTCCTCCCTCTTCCCAGACACTCCCCCAGAGACGCTGTAGTTCACGATTGGCCTCAGGGACTTCTTTATGCATTCCCTCCGTTTCCCCTGATTCCCAAACTAATACAGAAAACTACTACATTGGGATGCAAGATGATCCTCATTGCCCCTTACTGGCCTCGACAAATTTGGTTCCCGTTCCTGCATCATCACCTTCTGGAGCAGCCCTGGACCCAGTTCCAGACCTCCTGATCCATCAATCGGGCGGGCTGCACCAATCCCTTCAATCTCTCCAGCTCACTGCTTGGTTGCTCCACTTCCGACCGTAGCCAGGCTTCCGAACATCTCCCACTCGGTGCGTGAATTCATCTTATCATCGCATAAGTCTACCACTAGAAAGACTTATGCTAGTAAGTGGAAACATTTCTATTTCTGGGCAGAGGCTAGGAATATAGATCCCTTTTCAGCCCCTATGCACCATATTTTGGATTTTTTAGCCAAACTTTTTCATGCTGGATCTTCTTCTGCCACGATTAGAGTTCAGTTAGCTGCAATTTCAAACTTTCATACAGGTTTATCATATACTAGTATTATGTCCCATAAGCTTTGTAAAGCCTTTCTCAAAGGGACTTCTTTACTCAGACCCCAGTGAGAGATCCCCCGCCTCCGTGGGATCTAAATTTGATTTTAGCTTCCCTGATACTGCCCCCTTTTGAACCTGCAGCTTCTTGTTCTTTGAAGTTTCTTTCTTGGAAACCCTTCTTCTGGTTGCAATTACTTCAGCCAGAAGAGTTTCTGAACTTCAGGCTCTTTGTGTTCGCCGTCCTTATCTAGTTTTCCACAATGACAGAGTTTCTCTCAGGACTAATCCTTCCTTCCTTCCAAAGATTTCTTCTGACAATAATTTGAATCAGTCTATTGATCTGCCTGTGTTTTTTCCAAATTATTCCAACAAGGCGGAATACAAATTGCATCAGTTGGATGTTCATAGACAGTTACGCTTTTACTTGCATAGAACTAAGCAAATCAGAAAATCAGACCAGCTGTTCCTGTCCTATGCTGAGGGTAAACAAGGTCTACCTGTGTCGAAAGTAACCTTATCTAGGTGGTTGACATCTATTATTACATTCATATATCAGCTAAGGAATAAAGAGCTTCCTGCTAAACCAAAAGGTCACTCCACTAGAGCTCTAGCTACTTCAGTGGCTTCTCAGGCAAGATTGCCAATGGAAACTATTTGTGTGGCAGCTTCATGGGCCAATCCTCATACCTTTATTTCACATTATAAGCTGGACGTGGCCTCCAGGAGCAGAGCTGATTTTGGTTCCACTGTTCTGAAGAGTCTGTTCCAATGAGCCACCCAGGATTGAGGTGCTAGGGACGCTGTCCCGACCAGCAAGAATGAAGGCGAGATAGACAACTTAACATTAAGAAGTTATGTACCTACCATAACGTTCCATGTTAGTTGTCTTCTTCTTGCCTTCTTTCTTGCGTCCCACCCTCCATCCCCCTATCCTAGTAGATCGAGAAGAGTTCCTTATGTTTTTCTCACTGGCTGAGTCTTCCCTGGCTATTCCTTCTGACTAGTAGTCTCTCCAGTAGGATTTATGCATTCTAGGACAGGATTCCTGTATTATTATTATTATTATGTCTGCAGTTAGACTTACCAAACGAGATCTGGGTATCTAGCGCCAGGCATCATGGGATATAGTGGGGCCTCGAGCCAGTAAGCAGCTCTCAAGCTTTTGAAGATGGCCGAGTCGGAGCCGAGGATCGGCTCCGAACCAACCAGCAAGAAAGAAGGCGAGAAGAAGACAACTAACATGTAACGTTATGGTAGGTACATAACTTCTTATTTTTTTCCAATGTATGATTATCTTGGAGTTGTTATATTTAAGTTTGTGGGGTGTGGGAGGCTTGCCCCAAACATTAGGGGTGAAAAAATGTGTTTAAAGGAGTAAAGCAAAAGGTTTCTCATTCAGAAAAAAAGAGGTCAGTGTTTCCCTCTACTCATCACTCATTAGACCCATTATAGAGTACAACGGCCCTTTTGGTATGTACCTCACAAGACATCTACAACAACTGGAAAGGCCTCAGAAATACCTCACAAAGAGGATTACTGGCCTCAAACAGATGTCCTACGCAGACCGTCTCAAAAAACTCCAGCTTTACTCCGTTGCGTATCGCCTACTCAGAGGTGATCTCTGCGTAACATACAAAGCTATGTCAAACCCAGAGTTGTTGGACATGCTCCACTTAAAGAAATCCCAATCCCTCCGAGCTACACGCTCTAGGGACCTAAACCTTGTCACCACAATAAACAGAACATGCTGGCGGGATAGATTCCTGTCCCAGAGACTTTCCATACTCTGGAACAGACTACCTATCTATGTCAAACAGGGCTCCTCATTAGCACTCTTCAAGAAAAATCTTGATGATTGGATGGGAAATAGGAAATTCACCCCGGGGATCACTTCTGTGGCTCTGCCTGACAGGGGCACAGGAAAATAATTTTCTTGGGTGGCGAAAGCCAGGGTACCTTTTTGGCTAGGCTTATATAGGCCCTAGGACCAATAGCCTAGTACCTACCCTGTGAACCTATAAGATAGTTGCTGTTCTGCAGTTTTAGAATTTTTTTTTTTGGTCTTTTGGCACATGGCGTTATGCGTGCTGACATTTCAATACTGAGCTCTTCAGCATCTTCCTTGAATCAGATTATCAATTTACCAGACTTTTTCAACTCTTTGTTTCCTTGTCTAAGTCCAAGTTGGGTTCCAGTGTTTCTAAGGTCACCTTGTCCAGGTGGTTGTCTGAATGTATAGCTTTTATTTATAAATTTAGAGGGCTGTGCTTATCCTTGAAGCCAAAAGCACCCTCTGCTAGAGAGGTTGCTGCATCTATGGCTTTCTTCAGTAGTACCCCTATTGATGATATTTGTGCAGCTGCTACATGGACTACAGTTCATACCATTATTCCTCATTATAAGCTTGATCAACAGACTAGATTAAGGGCCTACTATGGTTCCACCATTCTCAGGAAGATCATTTCATGGTACCTCCCAGGGTTCATGTAGTCGGGAACTTTGTCCCATTTGTTGAGGAGGTTGAAAAGACATCAGATAAAAATGTTATGTACGTAACCATAACGCCAGGTCCATGTTGTAGTCTTCTGTGCATCTCAATGTTCCCTCACACCATCTCCCTACCAAATGGTCACCTCTCTATGGCTCCTGTTTGCATTGATCTTTGCCAGAGCTTTGGCTGTTAGCAACCCACTGGTTTGCTTCTGATAATTTAGGGGTGTCACTTAGGGTGTATGTTACCTTTTTGTGTGGGACAGACTCTATCTGAAGAACTGTTACGGTGGTGGTGTATTATGAGAATGGGAGGAGCCTGAGCCTTGAGTCCAAAAGTCTAGTCTAAACTGCCAAACTTGGATCCGTTTGCATCTGATATACCCAGTTGTCAAGATGGTCAGAAGACAATAACTGTTGTTTCTGTTTTTTTAGACGACATGAAAACTCATGAAGCTTAAATGTTATAATTTAGGTCTCAGTATTTTGTTAAGGTTGATATTTGCATTTATTTATGATGCCCCCTGTCCTTAATATGCATACATCAATTGGACTAGTAGTTTTTAGGGTAGTTCCTACATTTTGTATCTGCTGGAAAAAAAGGCATGTAATACATGAAGATATTGCAGAGTTTTACTTTTCTTGACAGATTTCTAGAAAATATATTGCATCTTAGCTTTGTGAAATTGTAGTCAGCAACAACCTGAGCATTACAGACCTTCCTAGTGCTGTGATACTTGTTCACTGAAAGCTTAATGAATATGCAAATATAAGAGCATACTGTATCCCATTCACATACAAATGGGAAGTTACATGGATTTTTAGCTTTTGCATTTTAGAGCACTATTAACTATCTTTCAAAAGAAATTCAGCAACTTTCAAGTATCAGCACTAAGGACGTTAGTATAATGAGGGACCAGCTATGATAGTCCAGTGTGTTTTACATCTCCTACTTTACAACAGAATATTAATCAAGTGCTGAAACTTGACTTGTGAGAGAAGTATTGGTTTAGCTGGAGTAAATGGAGTGCCTTATGATTTGTTCATTAAAGGTAAGTACAGATGCATAGTGTGATAGATCTGCAAATGGCCAGAACAAAACTGAAAGAAAAGAATTTAGTTAAATGCTATAAGAATTTGCTTCCATAATGCACACATTCATAAAGCACAGTTGTAGTCTATGAGTAGAAGCAAGTGAATGAATTGCATTTTGAAGTATAACTGCTACATATTTGTATTACTTCTCTATGAAGCTAGTATTTAGCAGTTACTTTACCTAATAAGAGAAATAACATTAAATGCCTTTTGTGCAGAAATCCTGTCATTGTACTGCAGAAGTTATTTAGTTAAGCATTTGAAGTATCACACTAATGTATACTTTTTCTCCCAGAATCAGGCATTAATAATGGAGGAACAAATAAAGAAGGAGTTTAAGGAGCTGCACAACTTCTTAAAAAACGAAGAGAACTGCAGCCTTTTATTTCTAAAAATAGATAAAGAACATAAAAGACAAGCCATGGAACGCAAGCAGAAATATATAACTGCACAAATAGAAACTCTTGCAGTTAGCATTGCAAATGCTGAAGAAGCTTTGAAACAAGATGATATCACCTTCCTAAAGGTAGGATGTCGGTAGGAAGTAATAAATGAAAAAAGTTTTTCGACAGTTTGCATTTTCTGAAGGCATTTATTGAAAGGAGTAAAGCAAAAATTAAGCAAACAGTGTGAATGCCAGACCAAATCAAACCATCTCAGTTTATTTTGGTTGATATAGGAAATCATTCAGTGTAATCTCTAATTTCTACATATGATTAATGCAATACACTATGGCAGGTATTTAATCATTCATATTTCATCCTGATTGGGGGCATTGTTTAGTCCTAAGAATACAGCTTAAGTTACCAAACTAGATCCCTGGCCATGGGTAATATACAAGTTATCCACAACCTTGCTATGGTGTTTTACTATTATACAGCGGTGTTATTTTTGAAAGAAAAGCCTTATCTTTTAAAAATAACCCTATTCTATATTGCAGACTCTTCATGTTTGTTGCTTGGTATTGATGTGGTTCAGTGAGGATGGTTTAGTGTTTTACTGCTTACATGATGTCCACCTACTTTGTGATACATTCACAGTATATTATATGGTTGTACCTGAAGCCATAATGAACCTTGCAGCTAAAGACAATGTATCCACACTAATTAGAGTGTGCCAAATTAGTGGTCTTGTCTTCTTATTGGATCTGCAAGACCTGATACCGTGAGATGAGACACTGAAAAGTAAAATGAAATTCCAGCAAAACAAAGCAAATTATGAAACTTGCTGTTAACCCCTTTAAAACATCTTTGTACATGTTTGAGGGGCTGCAACTCCCCATACTCCTACCATGTACATGTACAAACTTCAGGAACATTGAACCTCAGAGTTAGGGGAATACTCTGAAAAAGTTTTCAGATTTAATTCTTCAGGGTGTCATAGAACCAGTTCCTGTTGTTTAATGGACAGAAGTCTTTATTCATAACTCTTTCTAGTACTCAGAAAAGAAGGCACATAGAGACTCATTCTAGACTAAACACCTTCATGCATGTTCCAGAACTCAGAATATTAACATATCAAACCCTACATTCTTTTCTTTGTCCTTAAACTGTTTTGGTCAGTCTAGACTCAAAGGATGCTTATTCCATGTTTCCATCCACACAGAATTTTAAGATATTCTTCATTTGAGCTATATGGAGTTATATCCTGCATAGGATATAACACCTAGCCAGCTTCCAAGGCTTCAGTGCACATTCCATGCACCAAACCATTACTGAACGTGAACTGAGTGGACTTAAATGCTGGTTTCGGTGCCATGCTCTTTAGAATTTTCCTGCTGCTGAGTAGAGCGTTCCTGTGTGGGCTTACAAAAATCTACATTCGGCTAACACTATTCCATTGCTAGGCAGACAAGTTCCATTTGGGGAAAAAACTTTCCACACAACTTTTTTGTTGTTTAAACCAAGTTTTTGTGAAAAACAACAGATTTAAAGCTGTAGAAAAGTATTTTTATTGACTGTCACATTACATTTATGTGCTTTTAAATGGAGAGAGCACTTTTTTTTTTTACTTTTGGACTAAAAAGATGGTAAGCATGTTGAAAGCTATATTTTCTGTGGAGAAATTGTGGTTATTTTACATTTTTTGTGGATGGGGAAGTGTTTGAAGTGCTTTTTACTGTGTTTTGTGTGGGAAATTGACTTTTTTGAGACTTTCCTGTTTTATTGACTATTGCTGCTAAGCTTCCTTGGGAAACCAGCACCGTTTTCAGCTTAGCCATGGAACAAACTACTGGTTCCTTGATCAGACGTTGTTTCAGCCACAAAAATAAAATTTAACTAAACTATATTTGCTGTCATAGCAAGCTAGTAATTTTCCACAATTGCAAGTTATAGACCCTGTTGTGGCCAGAGCTTGTTGCTTAAACCACTCATCTTTTTCCTTGGATCCCTCTGGTGGTGTCCATACAGCCACTATGAACCAGGCGATAGCCATGTCCTTTGTGGCTGTTGAGGCCCTCTCAGTGGGCAAGGGAGAGACACATTTGTTGGTTATGGGAGAAGGGTCAGGGAATCTGCCCTTGTTTACCAGAATATTGTGCCCATTCTGTCAGTTTCTCTGGACAGGAGTGATTTATTGTGCTTGGAACAAGTTCTGGTACAGGCTATTCACTGTTCTTTTAAGGTGGTTTCTGGTAAAAGAAAAAAGGGATTCCTCTTTATTTGAAGAGTATCAAGATTTTGAATTTGTAGGGGAACATGAAGGGATAGGTACAAGTTTTTCTCCTCAGGTTTCTGATTCAGATTCTCAAGAGACTATGGTATCTGAATCTCCCTGTGAGGGATTTGCTTTCTCTGAGATTGTTTCCAAAATGTGTCAATGTTTTCAGTGGGGAAACAAAGAGGTTTCTCACTCCCCCAGAAATACTATGAGTTGTTACAGCTGAAATTCTCAGAACTTTCACCCATCTCCCCAGTGCTGTCAGCACTGGAAGATGTGTGCCACAGCCTGTGGTTTCCCTGATGGCCAACATGCTGCTCCAAAGGAAGAAGAACATTGAATGTACAAAAATCCTCAGTCTTTCAAGTTTTTTACACTAATCCCTTACATGACCTGGCAGCTATAGCTTTAGTTAATCCAGTTGCTTCCAAACATTTTGTTAATGCTAATCCTTCTTCTTCTGATAAGGACAGCAAAGTTTTTGATAAGTTTGGGAAATATATATGCTTCTGCAACTTTGATTTTTAGTATTTTTAATTGTCAGGGTGATATGTTAAAGTTTGTACTGATGATTAATTATGAAAGTACAAGGAGTGTTTTATCTGCTATTTCCTCTTGTGAGGAAAAATCTGCTTTGTGTGGTTTAGTTTCTTCTATTTCTTAGGTCACTACTCATTGTTTGACATGTCTTTATGACTATGTAGATACTACTTTGAGGGCTGTTGCCACTGGTACTGTCTTGTGGAGGTTTGCCTGGCTGTGTTCTCAGAATCTCCCAAAAGATATCAAAAATGAGATTATGAATTCTCCTTTGGACAGATATTTAGCTTTTGGACCCTCTGTTCATAGGTTCATAGGTTGGTACTAGTCTATCAGCCCTAGGGCCTATACAAGCCTAGCCATAACAATTCCCTGGATATTTCTTCCCACAATATTTACTTCCCTGGACCCCTATCTAGCAGGGTGACTGACGTGATCCCCAGGGTGAATTTCCTATCTCCCATCCAATCGTCAAAGTTCCTTTTGAAGAGGGCCAAGGAGGCGCTCTGCTTGACATGTATGGGCAGTCTATTCCAGAGTATGGGGAGTCAGTGGGTCAGGATCCTATCTCTCCAGCATGTTTTGTTCATTGTGATGACAAGGTTTAGATCCCTGGAGCGTGTGGCTCTGAGGGATTGGGATTTCTTGGAGCATGTCCAACAGCTCAGGGTTTGACATGGCCTTGTATGTTAAGCAGAGATCGCCTCTGAGTAGACAATATGCCACAGAGTATAGCTGGAGTTTTTTTAGACGGTCAGCATAGGGCATCTGCTTTAGGCCTGTGATTCTTTTAGTGAGGTATTTCTGCGGTCTTTCCAGCTGTTGCAGATGTCTTGTGAGGTACATACCAAATGGGGCGTTGTAGTCTATAATGGGTCTAATAAGGGATGAGTACAGTAGGACAATGACCTCCTTTTTTCTGGATGAAAAGCCCTTAATGATGAGGTGTGCTACATAGAAGGATTTCCTGACTGTTGTGGCAATGTGGTTATCAAAGGTGAGACCACTGTCCACCTGTGTCCCTAAGTCTCTCATCACACTTTCGGTGTTTAGTGCACTGCCACCTATGCGGTAATTTATGGGTACATGGTTTTTCCCAAAGCGGATAACTGTACATTTCTTGGTATTAAGCTTGAGCCCATGGCTGTGGCACCAAGCATCTGTTTCTGTAAGGCCTTTTTATAGAATATCCACATCATTTGGGGATTCAATAATGGCTCCCAGTTTGCAGTTATCTGCGAACTTTGTTAGCCAGAGTCCCTTAGTGTTGGCCTTTACTTCAGAGAAGTAGATGCCAAACAAGAGCGGTCCCAGGACTGAACCGTGAGGTACTCCACTTGGCACTTTTTCTGGAGCTGGATTTGGAGTCGGCTACTTTTACAGTCTGGGTTCTGTCAGTAAGCCATTTGGCAACCCATCGAGTGACGTAGGGATTTATGCCCAGGTTAGTAAGTTTATCTATGATTCCAGAGTGGGGGATGGTGTCGAAGGACTTGGTGAGGTCCAGGTAGACTGTGTGGACCGCCTTACCCTCATCCACAGCTCTGGAGACTGATATGAAGAAGTCAGTCAGGTTCAGGAGACAAGATAGGCCCTTCACGAACCCGAACTTTGTGGGGTCCAATGTTTAAAGGTTGCCATTGTCTTTGTTTATAAGTTCCATGATAATGCGTTCTATGTCCTTCCAGATCAGGCTCGTCAGACTGAATGGACGGTAATTCCAGGGATCCAAGGTGGATCCCCCCTTGTAGAGAGGGATAACTGTAGCTATGCGCCACTCAGTGGGCATGAAGCCTGAGGTGAGGCTATGATTAAACATGACACTTAGGTGAGGTGCCAGTTCATTTGCAGAAGTTATCAAATTGTGATGAGATGTAAGCTGATACGGGGAGTCTCTGAGATTTTTCAGCCTTCCTTCTGTAGATTTTCAAAGAGATTTTCTGCTCCCTTGTCTAATTTTGGCAAGAAACAAACTAAGCACTATCAGAAAATTCTGATATGAAGACATTTAAAAGTAATGGAAGGGAGATTACAAAAAGAAAGCTGGAGCCTGACAGAACAAAGGACAATCAAATAAGGCAGAATGTCTATCTAAGAGACCTTGTCCCCCCACTTCGTACTTTGACAGTCCCATATGCCTTCCAGAAAGTATGAGTCTCCATTTCTGTCGTTGGAAACAGATTGTATCAGATAAATGGGTTCCGAAGCTGATTCAGTTAGGAGACAGATAGTGGTAGGAAGAAAGTCCTCCTTTTCATGGATTCTACTTCATCAGCTAGACCAAACCCTTGCCTTCCCTCTTGTCTTACAAGAGCTACTATCTCAAGATAATAGAAGCAGTTTCTCCTTCCCAGCTGGGAAGAGGATTTTACTCAAGAATATTTTAGTGCCAGGATCGAATTTAAGATGTCTGCACACCGATCAGCAACTTAATTTCAACTCGACCAGTGTGGAAAAAAAACTGAGAGATAAGGGCCAGTAACTCAGCCAGTTTAGGTAAATTCAGTTATTGGCTAATATGTACACTGCCTAGATTCCAGCAAAGAAGAAACAAAGAGAGCCTGAAACAAAATCAAGTAGAAAAGGTGAAGAGAAATGATTGATTGGGAGGAATCCTGTAGCGGTTCAGCAAAAAGCAATTCACACTTCAGCTTTGGTGTAAGACATGGCTTCTAGTAATCTAGAGGAAAAATAAATCAAATGTGCTCAGAGCTGATTAAAATAAAGGAAACAATGAAGGACTATATCAACTCAAATAAGAAGTGAGAAAAATGAAATAAATAGCTATTCAGATGAAATGATAAAACTGCAAAAATCAGAGGTTGAAATGAAGAAAAGGCTGGCTGAGTATGAGAGTGCCGAAAAAGAGCAGTTTCAAAAATAGTAGAGTTACAGAACAGAACACGCAGGAAAAATGAGAATTTCTGCTGTATCAGAGAAACTGGAAGAATCAGACTGTATTAATTTTATGAAGGCACAAATATGCAACTGGACTGGTATTAATTGAAAAGGGACATAGTGTGCATGCTCCAAACCTGCAGCAAAAAACAAACCGATCCAACGAAAACATTTATTGGTAGAGGAAAGCTTTCAGGTACAACAGCCCTTCTTCAGTGCAAGATGAAAGGCAAACTCACTGAGGTACTTAAATACCAATCAAATAATCGTTCAATAAAACACAGCCAATAAAAACAAATTCTCAATTAAACATATATTAATTAAATGAACAAATATATACAGACAAATTTGTTAAATGTAGAGCAAAATTAATTGTTCTACCTTAAGCATGACATCCTATCTTTAAGAACTGGTTTGAGTGTAATCATTTGGTTAACACCAGGCAAAACATCAGCTTGTAAAAGTGTAATCCGTTCATATTCTTTCAGTTCCAATTTATTGTTAATATCACCTCCCCTAATTGTTTTCTGAAACACAGTTAACACTCTGAAGGTAAAACTATGTGTTGGACCATTCTCACTAATATGTTTGGTTAGTGAATTTGTTAAGTTACTTCTTTTTATGTCAGACCTGTGTTCTATAATCCTACCTCTAAGCCGTCTAGTAGATTTTCCTACATAGAAGGCTGCACAAGTGCGACATGTTGCAAGATATACTATATAACAGGTGATACATGTTGCAAAACATTTGATATGATAGATTTCACCACTATTAGGATGTGTAAATATGATTTCACTGTTAATGGATGTACAACAACTGCAGTTATAGCAGGGAACAGTTCCCTTTTTTGTTGTTGTGAACTGGTTCATATTCATACACATTAGATCTTTATAGCAAAGTTTTTGTTTTAAACTCTCACAATTCCGATAGGCAAATCTAGCTTTTACAGGAATAAGATCCTGTAACTCGGTGGAGCTTCTCAGTCTACACCAGTTATTATTAATTATATCCTTAACGCCATCACTACACCTACTAAAGGTAGTAGGACAGCGTAATATGTTTGCAGGATCTAAGTCAGGTTGTATTTGATTACTAGTGCATCGTTCACTAAAATAAGGGGGGTACACAATATCCTTATTCTCATGCATTGTTCACTAAAATAAGGGGGGTACACAATATCCTTATTCTCAAGGACTTCTTTTTTCAAGTCAACCAGAAATTTCCTATTGTATCCCCTTTCATTAAATTCAATGACAGCATCTAGTTGTTGTATGCATTTTTCTGTGTCAGTATTAAGTTTGCAAACACGTCTATATTGACTCTTAACTATTCCCTTGAAAACATGGGGAGAGTGCATACGAGTATAGTGGACGTATTTATTTGTATGTACAACTTTCCTATAAACAGAAGTCCGAATACTATAATTCTGTACTTCCATGTCAATATCCAGAAATTGTATACGATCAGAAGAGCTTCTCATAGTAAAAAACAAGAATTCAGTGCTGTTATTTAAGTAATTCACATATTGTTGTAATTCTTGATTGTCACCTTCCCACACAAGAAAAATGTCATCCACAAATCTTTTATAGAAAGCCACCTTAGAGCTATATTCATTGGGGGCATTATATATATGTTCTATTTCCCATCTATTCAATACAAGGTTCGCATATGTATTTGCGACCGGAGTACCCATCACAATACCAGAAACTTGACGTTGACAGTCCCAGTGTCTTGAGACGAAACTCACCAAAAAAACGGCAATTCAGCAGCTGAAAAGTGTGTACGAAAGCCAGTGGAACAAATGAAACAAATGCCTTCAAAAACCAGCGATATCCACAGCCAAACTCTCAGCAGTTAGATAAACTTTTAGAAAGCCAGTGGAACAGATGAAACAAATGTCTTCAAAAACCAATGGTATCCTCAGCCAATCTGTAATTTTATTAAATGAAACACAGAATAATCCAATAGGTTAAGCGCTTTCACTTGCTAAATGGCAAGCTTCTTCAGAACAAGTTGAAACAAACATCTCAGCACTTAAATAAACTTTTTGGCGCCAAAATTCAAAATACACAATGCTTCATATTAAAGGTATATGACACCTAAAAATACACATAGTGCAAAACCTATTATTATAAAAATCCTATCTATGCTAATCACAATGTGAACAAATACAATGTATAATATATATTATAAAATATAAATCTAAACCTTAAAATTATTTTAGTATTAAATATTTGTATGTATAATGCCTGGGTAATACAGAACAAATTATTACATATCCATCCAAACTGTCCTATAAAAACTATAAGAATCTAAACAACAAATCAATATACAATGACCAAAATATATGTCTTGTCCTAAATCTACCTGCCTATAAAAATATTGTAACAAAGTTGTACCATCAATATGATGTGAATATTTGAATATAAATATGAAATTTGGTATGCCTGTTTGTGTCTTATAATCACAAATTAACTGTTGCATATGCCACTAAACCCAAATTCAACCCATAGCTAGCAAAGGTTTAATAGAAATAACGTCACTGATTCCTGGTGGGGTTGAAGCATCCAGTAAAACCTGCCACCAATACTCTTTGTATGATAACAGGCCCTTGAAGTCTCCCCCCCATGTCAAGTTGAACACTGTCAATAATAGCAAACTTGAAATGTATTTTTAGGTGTCATATACCTTTAATATGAAGCATTGTGTATTCTGAATTTTGGCGTCAAAAAGTTTATTTAAGTGCTGAGAGGTTTGTTTCAACTTGTTCTGAAGAAGCTTGCCATTTAGCAAGTGAAAGCGCTTAACCTGTTGGATTATTCTGTGTTTCGTTTAATAAAATTACAGATTGGCTGAGGATACTGTTGGTTTTTGAAGACATTTGTTTCATTTGTTTCATCTGTTCCACTGGCTTTCTAAAAGTTTATCTAACTGCTGAGAGTTTGGCTGTGGATATCGCTGGTTTTTGAAGGCATTTGTTTCATTTGTTCCACTGGCTTTCGTACACACTTTTCAGCTGCTGAATTGCCGTTTTTTTGGTGAGTTTCGTCTCAAGACACTGGGACTGTCAACGTTCTATGTGTTATTCTTTTCAGTAGTTGTTTGGAACGTTGTTTGTGCTGGTTCCTTCAGAAACTTGATGTTGAAATTTGCTATCAAACACAAATATGTTATTCCCTAAGACCAGGTCCAAAAGTTCACAAATAGTTTCTATCTCCCTTCCAGGAAGTGGTGAGTGTGTACAGAATAGTTCACGAATAGAATCAATACCATATTCCATGGGAATGACTGCAAACAATGACCTTATGTCTAATGTGACCCCAGTAGAAAAAAACTCATACAATTGCTGTAAGACGTCACCACTATCCTTGATATAACTTCACACATATTTGAGGTATTGAGCCAGTGTATGTTGAACGTAAAGTGAGATTGGTTCAGTAGACCAACGATACAGTCAGTCTAATGGGAGGTTGGATAGTAGATTTGTGGATCTTGGGAAGGCCATATAATATGGGTAACACAGGACATGGAACAGTAAAAAACTGAAATAATTCCTCATTAATATTATTCATTACTTGTAAATCAAATATATGTATATTCATTGCACTGAGTTTCTTAACATCTGCATTTGACATTTCTTTAACTGCAGAACCATCTGATAATATTGCATACATAGCTCTCATATTTGCATCCTTATCCAAAATGACAATGGCACACCCCCTTGTCGGCTTCCTTAATAATAATATCATTGTTTTTACATAATGCCTCAAGGGGTTCCTTCTCATTCATTGTTAAATTAAAAAAACCTTTTAAAATGCCGTTTATTATTATAATGTCTGCGTAGATGGAACTCACAGATGTTATAGAAGGCAGTTACTATAGGATGGCTAAATGGAATAAATAAGCTGGAGTGTTTACACCAACTATTAGCAGATGTTACTGAGTTACCAAACATTAGTTTCAGGTTCAAATTACGACAAAAAGTCTTTAAATCTGTTAATGCATTCACAATGGAATCTGAGCTGGCTGGTATAAACTTCAAGCCCTTATTCAACAAAGAAATTGTAGGTTCGTTCAATAGTATCTAGGAGATATTAACAATAGAACGTTTTTTCACAGTTAAACTTAAGCAATGCTCCATATATATATATATATATATATATATATATATATATATATATATATATATATATATATATATATATATATATATATACCTTCAGCATTAAGAAACTAAGTTAACATCTCTGTTGGGGCTTCTTGTTGCTCGTCATACGCCCTTGTGTACTCGAAGATCTCCCTCATTTCCGTTGAAGTGACCGCCCCTTGAGAGGGGTTGGTTCCCTACAGGGACTTTTATTTCTTCTGGCAGTTTTAGTTGAAATGTGGTCCATTTGGAAAAAAACACATTGCCAGAATTACTAGAAGACGCCATTGCCGTACCAGAGTTCGGCAGTAGAACGGATGATGCCATCAAGCTTGTGGGCGTCTCCTTAATAGCTCGTGCTGTTACAGGACTATCCATATTAGTTGTTTTACTTTCAGTAGCTGAAAGATTTAAAGGAACAGACAAATCATCCAAAGAATGCATTGAAACAGTATTAGATGTAGGCTCAGTCTCTTTCTGTACTCTTACTATTTTCATCTCTTCCTTTCGTGATTTATTATTACTTTTGGGCCAGGAAAAAATATGCCCATTTGAAAAATCATGAATATCACGATTTAATTTCTTACGTTTGTCATTCTCTAAATAACGATCGCATGTATGTATCCTTTGAAGCATTCTTTCATATTCATCTATATGGCTTGAAAAAGATGGCAGAGATGAAATATGTTTTTCAATGTCCATAATTTCATTACATAAGTCTTTCTCCATGCCCTCAAAAAAATCATTCATGAGAGTCATATATTCAAGACTCAATTTTAAGTTTAAGTCTTGCCATCTTTTCAACAGTATGGGATAAGTGTTGCCATATGAAGGCATATTCAATACCCTCAAGCCTCGAGGAACTATTCCCATATCAAGATGCACCACAAAACTAAATTGTTGCCACTGTAAGGCTTTGAGTTTCTTTACCTTCTTTTCAAGAACGTTCAGCTGGTGAGAAAATTCATCAGGTACACCCAAGGAATTCACCTCTTGTCTTTCCATTGAAGCTTTATTCAAAGACAGCAATGGATTTGGGCGGGACACCAGTAGATCCATTAAATTTTGACTCATTGTAAAACTTTTTGGAATAAATGGCTGTGTTTTGTAAAAAATACGCCCACAGTCCTTGTACAAAACACAATATCAACAAAACAGGAACAGTAGTTAAGAGTGGTTGCAGACTTAATGCTGACAGAAAAATGCATACAACAACTAGATGCTGTCATTGATGAATTTATTGAAAGGGGATACGATAGGAAATTTCTGGTTGACTTGAAAAAAGAAGTCCTTGAGAATAAGGATGTTGTGTACCCCCCTTATTTTAGTGAACGATGCACTAGTAATCAAATACAGCCTGACTTAGATCCTGCAAACATATTACGCTATCCTACTACCTTTAGTAGGTGTAGTGATGGCGTTAGGGATATAATTAATAATAACTGGTGTATACTGAGAAGCCCTACTGAATTAAAGCATCTTATTCCTGTAAAAGCTAGATTTGCCTATTGGAATTGTGAGAGTTTAAAACAAAAACTTTGCTATAAAGATCTAAAGTGTATGAATATGAAACAGTTCACAACAACAAAAAAGAGGAGCTGTTTCCTGCTATAACTGCATAACTGCAGTTGTTGTGCATCCATTAACAGTGAAATCATATTTACACATCCCAATAGTGGTGAAATCTGTCATATTGAAAGTTTTGCAACATGTAACACTTGTTATATAGTATATCTTGCAACATGTCGGACCTGTGCAGTCTTTCTACGTAGGAAAATCTACTAGACGGCTTAGAGATAGGATTATAGAATACAGATCTGACATAAAAGTAGTAACTTAAATTCACTAGCCAAACATATTAGTGAGAATGGTCCAACACAGTTTTACCTTCAGAGTGTTAACTGTGCTTCAGAAAACAATTAGGGGAGGTGATATTAACAATAAATTGGAACTGAAAGAATATGAATGGATTACACTTTTACAAGCTGATGTTTTACCTGGTGTTAGCCAAATGATTACACTCAAACCAGTTCTTAAAGATAGGATGGCATGCTTAAGGTAGAACAATTAATTTTGCTCCACCTTTAACAAATTTGTCTTCATATATTTGTTCATTTAATTAATATATGTTTAATTGAGAATTTGTTTTTATTGGTTGTTTTATTGAATGATTGTTATTTGATTGGTATTTAAGTAACTCAATGAGTTTGCCTTTTATCTAGCACTGAAGAAGGGTTGTTGTACATGAAAGCTTTGCTCTACCAATAAATGTTTTAGTTGTATTGGTTTGTTTTTTGCTGCTTCTTTGGACTTCACAAGCTGCTACTTAACCACTGTTCCTGTTTTATTAATATATGTTCCAAACCTGGCCACGAGAAAGCAGCCAAAACCTGTATTAGTAAAACTGCAGTCATACCAGCAGAAAGTTGATCCTGACAAAACTGTGGTAGAAGGTAAAGTATTAAAAATTGGAGACAATATAGTGTTTGTGGAAAATGATTATTCACTGTACAACAGGTAGAAGAGAAGCAAATTCATCCTAGCAGCCAGGGAATATTGAGAGGCAAGTGTGAGATTCAGGCTGCAGTATCCAGCTGTCTTCAGAATATTTTTTCCTGTAGGATGAAAGTATTTTTGCTGCAGAACAGGCTAAGGAATAAATGCAATAATTTGTCCTACAAAAAGTGAGCCATCAAACAGAAGGGGACTCAACTTCGCATTCTTCTGGTAATAAAGCTCATCGAGAGACTTTGTCATTGAAATCTTTTGTAATGTTCCAAAGGAAAATGCTTGAGAGACAGAAAAAACAAAGGAGTTGACTAGAAAAATCGGGATTACTTTGGACTTGGACCGGAGTCTGGGGTTAGGAGCTGGAGATGAACAGAAAGAAGACCAGTAACACTAAAATTATAAACCCTCAGTCACATTTGTGAAATGTGACTTTACAAGAAAAATTGATAAGATTGTACTTTGTTCACTTTGTTAAACTTGGGGACTGAAAAGCACATAACCTACTTCTTATTATTAATGTTTGGAAGGACACTAAAAGGAAAGGAAAAAAGTAACTGTAAATAAAACAATTTTTGTTCTTGTGACGTCCCTCCACAGGGCCAGTGATCAAGGAGCCTCAGTCCTCATCACTGACACTGGTGGGGAACATTCACTGTGACAAAAATAGACACACACAATGTTTTCAGATGCAGTTCTCTGCACGAAGTACAGTTTCCCTTAAGAGCACACAGAGAATGCACACTCCAGTCCTGGGGCTGGGCTTTCTGTCCAAGCCCCAAATAAGACTCCCCACTGACAACTCTAGAGCTGAGTCCTTAACCAGGTGTTCCAAGCCAAGTCCTCCACCACCCTGTCTGAGAAATCAGTGGTGTCAGTGTCCCTGCTCAAAGTAGCTGTCACACACACTCTCTTTGAGATTTGATTGTCACACGCACACACACACACACACACACACACACACACACACACACACACACACACACACACACACACACACACACACACACACACATCTGGGAAAGGCTGGCACAGCTTACCTGCTTTGCCATCTCCACCCAGACTATAAGGTAGAATGTAAGAGTGTTCAATCTCGCCGTTTGTTCTTACACACGGGTTCGGAGCCGATCCTCGGCTCCGAGTCGGCCGAATTGCAAAGCTCTGAATCTCAGAGAAGCTCGAGACCAGCCCATATCCCACAATCCTCCCTGCCATTACTCAGATCTAGTTTGCCGCTGCAACAGATCGGATTGAGGAGAGCTCGGACCAGATAGAAAATTGATTCAAGTCGGACCAGGCTTCTAAATCCTCAAAGGTGTCGAAGATGTCAGAGCCCATGTCATCGGCTCCGAGTTCATCTTCTAGGGTTCATTTGCCGGTTCCACAGATCTCGGGGCCGAGCGTCGAACATTTATCTTTTCCTGAGCCCCAGATCTTGGAACCGGTGTCGGAGCTGCCACCACCGTCCATTCTTCGGTCGGTGCCATCTTCGGCTCCTTCGACCCGTTCTTCTAGACCTTTATCTGAGACAGATGTAGATCGTGTCGTGCAGAAACTCATGGAAAACACAGCCCTTTCCAAGTTAATTGCAGTTTCCTCCCAGTTGGTGTCGAAACTAGAAGGTCTCCCCATATCTCCAACGGGTCCTCCTTCGAGACCCATCCAGATCTCGGAGCCGGGAGAGGATGACCTGATGATAGTGGAGCCCTTGATGCCGAAACCGTCCATTGCACGATCGACACCATTGACTTCGATTCCTTCGGAACCGATAGGGGAGTCGCGGAGCCGACGGTCTCTCCTCGGTTCCGGGACCGAGAGTCGTACCGACCTGTTGGTGCCGACTCTCCCTCTCGGGGCCTCGGCACAGACTGGCTCGGCTACGTCCTCAGGGTCGGAGCCCACGGCACCTGGGTCTGGGATGCTCCTGTGTTCTTCGGAACCGGGGGAGCCCTCGGCCAGGGGTTCGGGGGCCTTTGACCTTATGAGGAAAGTATTGTCTGCACAGACAACCACATCATCAGGGGAAATCTTCTCCTTCCCCAAAAGGGCCACTTTCTGTTTCTGCTCCCACAATCCATCCCAAGCGTAGAGCCCCATTGCCTCAGCCACCCCCAGAGGGTTCCCCCTGTTCCTTGGAGGCCTCACCAGAAGCCCCCTCTGATGAGGTCCCGAGGAAATGGTTGTGCAAGAGGAGGCACATAGATTCCCCACAGGAATCTCTAACGTCTGACACTGACTTGGATGAGGCAGAGGGGTCCCCCAAATCACCCTCGGAGGATGTGTCATTTGCAGACATCCTGGAGATCTTAAAACAGAGGGGTGATTGGCAATCCCTAGCCCCCACTGAGGACGAGTCGGTGCTGCTGAAGGCTTTTGGGGCTCAACCTTCTACCTCCTGCGTGGCACCGCCCTCTGGTGAATCAATGGATTTGATCGCTCAAGGGCGGGAGGCACCTGACACAGTGGAACCAGTCCCTAGGAAACCAAACAAGTTCATCACTGCCCCCCAAGATAAATCTTATCTCACCAAGGGAGTTCCTGTCGACGCTATGGTGGTGGCGGCAGCCACGAAAAAGGAGATGTCTGAGTCTTCCTCATCTGTTCATCCTCCTAATAAGGATTCTAGGACTATGGACAGATATGGGAAGCGTTTTAGTTCAGCGACTTTTTCCATGCGTTCGCTAAACTATTTGACTCACTTCACACGTTTGCAGAGGGATCTCATCAAGGAGCTGACAGATACCCTCCAGGGTAACACAGATGCTGCTGTTTCAGAAAAAGTAACAGCACAACTTAACACCCTCACCTCCATAGTAAACTCATCCATGAGGCTCATCTCGTATGCAGCCGAGGGATCGAGTAGAGCTGCAGCTTCAGCGATTGCTCTTCGAAGACAATCATGGATGCGGCTGTGCTCCTTTGCGGAAGCCTTCAAGTCTTCCTTTGCCAATGCCCCTTTTGATGGTGCCACACTTTTCGGGCCCAAGGTTAAGGAGACTCTCACTCGGTGTGAGCAAGAGGGAAAGACCCTGTCTGCTGTCGGGGTCCGTTTTTCCGCTCCTACTAGACCATACCCCAAAGGGCAACGAGGCGGAAAAATGTGGTTCCGTAAGAATCAGGGATCTTTCCAGACCACACAGAGTGATATCCCCTCCAGAGGCAGAGGAGGGGATAGAAATGAAAGACGCCGCCCCAGCGGCAGAGGGGGTCCGCATAACCAAGGCGATAGGGATTCCGTCCCTGGGAAGCCTTTCCAGCACTCCTGAAGGGAGGCCCGGCTGTCCTGCTCTGGAGGCAGTCGGGTGTCGCTTAGGCTTTATACCCACTGGCCTGGCTAAATATTACTTCGGATTCTTGGGTAAAAAGCATTATAACCAGAGGATACAAAATCCCCTTCACATCAACTCCACCTCTACAAAGAAGGTTTCCAGACGTGCCACCCCGTCTGCGAAATCCAGCAGCTGTAGAAATTTCGAAGCTGCTCGAAAACAGAGTCATCCAACCAGTCCCGGCGGACCAAACAGAATCCGGAACTTACTCAAGGTTCTTTTTAGTTCCAAAAAAGACAGGGGACTGGAGACCGATCTTAGATCTCAGCCATCTCAACAACTTCGTGAAGAAGGAAAAGTTCTGGATGGTCACGCTTCAAGCGATCCTTCCATTCTTACAGAAGGACGATTGGATGTGCTCTATAGATCTCAAAGACGCGTACTACCACATCAAAATGGCCAGACCGTCCAGAGATCACCTGCGCTTCCGGCTGGGAGCCAGTCACTTTCAGTTTCGAGCTCTGCCCTTTGGACTCACCTCAGCCCCCAGGGTATTCACCAAATGCATGGCAGTAGTTGCGTCTCACTTGAGACGACAAGGATTCCAGGTGTTTCCCTATCTGGACGACTGGCTCCTCACCGCCACCACCAAGCGTCGTCTATTGCAAGCCAGAGACTACACAGTCAGCCTTTGTTCCCACTTAGGGATTTCCATAAACTTCGAAAAGTCTTGCTTATCGCCCTCACAGTGTATTTCCTTCATCGGAGCAGACCTAAATACATGATCGACACTACTAAAGCTCCCTCCAATAAGGGCCTCAACCCTCAAACAGCAGGTTCTTCTTCTTCTGGTCAGCAAGAAAGCTCCAGCCAAACTGGTGTTAAAAGTGTTGGGACTGATGGCAGCCGCACTAATTGCAGTCCCTATGGGAAGGTTACACATGAGGATCCTACAATGGCTGCTTTTTGCGCAGTGGTCGTTCCAACACCTACCCCTAGCGCACGAGATCAGGATAACAGACTCTTGCAGACGGGACCTCTCATGGTGGGTGCGCGATCAGAACCTCACTATGGGTCGTCCGTTCGTTCTACCCAGTCCAACAGCCACAATAACCACTGACGCTTCCCTGATAGGGTGGGGGGCCTTTTTCAGAGAAGAACAGTCCAAAGAGAATGGTCCAGCACGGAGTACACTCTACATATAAATGTTCTGGAGCTGAGGGCGGTGTTCCTGGCGTTGCAACACTTCCAAGCCCTCTTACCTCTAGGAACAGTAGCAGTTCAGACAGACAACATGTCTGTAGTATGGTACATAAACAAGCAAGGGGGAACCAGGTCTTACCCGTTATGCAGAGAGGCCATGAGAATTTGGCAATGGGCAGAGTCCACGGGTCGCTTTCTGATAGCAACGCACATCCCAGTGTCATCCAACGTCATTGCGGACAGGTTGAGCAGAGCCATTCTGTTACCTCACGAGTGGTCCCTCAATCCACAGACAGCGGAAAAGATCTTCCGCAAATGGGGCCAGCCTTCCTGCGATCTGTTTGCTTCCCCGTTGAATGCAAAATGCAGAAGCTACTTTGCCCTTCTACCCCCTCCGGGGGATGTCCCCAGGGACGCACTGATATACGATTGGGCCCCGGGTCTCCTATATGCATTTCCGCCTACTCCTTTGATTCTCAGATTTCTACAGAAAGCCAGGAACCTGGAGAGGACTATAATACTCATAGCCCCATTCTGGCCTCGTCAAATATGGTTCCCTTTTCTTCGAGCCTATCAAATAGAGGAACCATGGATTCTGGACCCAGTACCAGATCTACTGACCCATTCGTCGGGAGTTCCTCACCCGTCTCTACTGTCCCTCAAACTAGCAGCTTGGCTGCTCCGCTTCCCTGCCTAGCCAGGTCTCATCTACTCCCCCGGCAGTTCAACACATTCTGGTTGCTTCTCATAAAGCTTCCATTACTAAACTCTATACGAGTAAGTGGAAACGCTTTGTATACTGGGCATCTAGCCAAAACTTAGACCCTTTGGTAGCTCCTCTACATAAAATTTTAGAATTCTTATCTATCCTTTTTCACGAAGGAGCTTCTACTTCCACGCTAAGAGTACAGTTGGCGGCCATATCAAACTTCCATATTGGTGAGGAAGGTTCTCCCATTATGTCTCACAGATTTTGTAAGGCCTTTATGAAAGGAACCTTCCATCTTAGACTGCCTGTCAGAAAACCTTTCTTTCCATGGAGCCTGAATTTGTTGCTGTCGCAACTCATGTTGCCACCTTTTGAACCTGCTTCGTCATGTCTCTTAAAGTTCTTATCGTGGAAGACGCTGTTCCTCGTCGCCGTGACCTCAGCTCGTAGAGTATCAGAGTTGCAAGCATTATCGGTCAGACCACCTTACTTGATATTCCATCCAGACAGGGTCTCTTTGCGTACAAATCCATCTTTCCTTCCAAAAGTATGCTCAGTTACGAATATTAACCAGTCTATAGAACTCCCTACCTTTTTCAAGAACCATACTAACAAACTGGAGTATATGTTGCACAAGTTGGATGTTCACAGGCAATTAAGATTTTATTTGGATAGGACCAAAGCTTCCAGGAAAACGGATCAGTTCTTCGTCGCATTTGCAGACAATAAAAAGGGCATGGCAATTACTAAACGTACACTATCTAAATGGCTTGCTGACTGTATAACCTTTGTATACTCTAAATCAAATCAATCCTTACCCACCAAACCTAAGGCCCATTCTACCAGATCTGTCTCCACTTCCTTAGCTCATGCAGCTCGTTTGCCTTTGGACACTATTTGTGCAGCAGCCACATGGTCTAAGCCACATACTTTCATCACTCATTATAGAGTGGACAAAGTCTCCAAGGACAGGACATCATTTGGTTCCACTATGCTTAGGAACGTTCTTCCATGAGTCACTCGGGGTGACGGAGCTAGGGACGCTACCCGTGTGTAAGAACAAACGGCGAGATTGAACACTCTTACATAAAGAAGTTATGTCCTTACCATAACGTTCCATGTAGAGTGTTCATCTCGCCTTTGTTCTTACATTCCTCCTTTCCTCCCCACGTGTTTGGAAGAACTGGTAGGATTAGAGTCTGATCGACGTGTCTTGACCCCTTCCAGGGTATATGGTCCCGTGTATCATGGGATATATGTTTAGACCATTAGTTATTGCTATGGTGAGAGAGTGTCTCTGAATGGCTGAAGAGAGTGTATACTTCTAGCACCAGAGGTGTTGGATCTTTTGGTCTGGTTTGTTTGCAAACTAGATCTGAGTAATGGCAGGGAGGATTGTGGGATATGGGCTGGTCTTGAGCTTCTCTGAGATTCAGAGCTTTGCAATTCGGCCGACTCGGAGCCGAGGATCGTCTCCGAGCCCGTGTGTAAGAACAAAGGCGAGATGAACACTCTACATGGAACGTTATGGTAAGGACATAACTTCTTTTTTACTGCCCCCAGAACACTTGAAGCCAGCTACTTTGAGGCTGTTACCTGAGTATCCAATTACACTTAGTAAAATTAATATTTATACAAATGGTAGTGTTTAACAAAGCAGCAAGACTTTCAGGAGCGTGGAGCCACAGTGCCACTAAATAAATGCAAGTACTCTCAAATGTTAAATATTTTCTGAATGACCAGCCACAATGAAAGGTTTAGATATATTTAATAATAAATATTAATAAACATGAAAATACTGAATATCTATTTACAATAAACACCAGAGTTTCAATCACAGGAAATATAAAAAAAAACAGCACAGATGGAAAGACTCAGACAGATACAGAGAAAACAACATTTAGCTACTCTCACTATATTTTTAATGGACTGAAGGATTACTGTTCCCTAGTTACTTTCTAAACCAAGGCAAGATGAAAATAAATGAGTGTCTTGTCAGGTCCAAAAACAGAGTGCACTCCTCACATCTCTCACTAATATGCAAATATAATTAATTTCAGTGCTGGCTACAGAATGACATCACATTTGGTCAGCTGACTCTGAGGTTCCCTCACTACTCCCTCACTAGAAACCTAGCCAGGATCTAGCACTGATGTTTCACAATACACACACATTGAACTTTAGCTGAGAATTATTACAACATCTGGAAACTGTAAAACAATTCCAACTCTTCCGCCCTTCCTGCAGAAACTCACAAGCCATTCTCTTGCACCCCAGGGTAGCCATTAGTTCACCACTAAGGATAATAGAGCAGGATCCCAGAGCAAGCTTCTCATAGATATAGTGTCTCTGTCTGCATTTAGACCTGTGAGATAACATTTTTATGGCCTAAACCAAGTCATTTAATTTCAGGCTATTTTGTTAAGGTTAGCTGGGCTGAGTTTAACCCCTTCCCTTCCAGTATCCTCTGTTAAAATATATACATTTCATCAGTTATAACAATGCAGTCTGACATACATGTATATTTCTTTTCTGCCCATCAGGACCCACTGTTGATACATTGTTTAACACAAGCAACTTTACAAATACAGTTTTAACCAAACATCTGTATAAATCAGTTTGATATTCAAATGACATATAATTCTTTGCAAAACTTCAGCTAGCAATGCTGGCATATGTTATATATGCACTACCTTACTTCCCGGCACAGCTGACACTGCCTCATATCATCACAGTTTTTAACAATATTTATATAAAACAATTCATGATATAAATTGTAGATTATATTGTAAAACATTTTCAGTTATTGTTGTATGTGATAAAGGTACGAAAGTTAACAAGGACCTTTTTTCTTCATTTTTAGTTTTGAAAAGTAGGCATTACTCTGTAAAATCAGAAGAAAGACTGGACAAAAGCATTTTGAAGGTAATATGCTGTAATCTTGAGTTGTTGAGGTGGGGAATTTTTTGTAAAAGTCCACAGACTGTAATATGTAGAATTTATATATTTTCTTGTACTTTTGCATTGGTGAATGTCCCCTGGGTTAAGCTCATAACAAGATTTTTGTATAAGCAAGCAAATAAGAGAACATTGAATACAGTGAAAAGTTTTCCTTTAGCAAATAAATGTGCAGTGTGACTTGAGATGTCTGTAGCTGAGGGCAGCTGTATATTTTTTTTCTTGTGTTTCCATGGAGATAAGCTGACAACAAAGGAAGGCAATAAAAGTCAGACGTCTTTTTTAAGGCTAAAAGTTAATGTTTTCTGATTTTCACATCTGAGAGAGAAATAAAGACAAGAGCAAGTCAAGAGCAGACAACTATTAGTGTAAGTAGAAGCACAGCATATAACATGTGTCTTAGCATGGATAACCTTAATTTTAAGTTGGGTAATGCCTGCGTGCTCAGCTGTCGATTTGGGGCAATTGTTCCTCATTATTTGCAGATACACATAGTTTGGTATGCTTGTTTTAAGTTAGCAGGTTATGGGGTATGCTGTGTGTGTTTCTTTGTCTATTTTTGAGGGTTTTCATTAAAATAAAAAGTGTTGCAAATGTGACAGGTTCAAATGGAGATGTCAAGGAATAACTGTATAAAAGATTAATCTGCCAAACAATGGGTGTGTGTAACACAAAAGTTGAAGTAGACATTAAACCGTCATATATAAGTGGGAATAATAACTTCTTATCATAATGGCTACACTGTTTAAATTATTTTGGAACATGAATGGCGTCACAGGTATAGACAAAAAGGAAAGAGTATTGAACTGTATCAAGAAATGGATAGTGCAAATAGCAATATTACAGGAGACACATTTGGAAAAAGGTGAGCATGTGAATTTGATAAGAAAGTATTTCAGGAGGGATATTCAGCAGAATATCAGGAATAAAGGAAAAGGAAAGTAATTATGCTAATTGCTAGAGAAGCTCCAATAGTGATAGTAGAGAAAAATGTAGTGGTACATGTGTGTTAGTAAGGGGCTACTGGCAAGGGAGGAAGATTACACTGGCATGTAATTGTATTCCACTTAAAACAGCTACAATGGCACTTAAGAACATTTTGAGAGAAATAAAAAACTTACACCAGGGAATATTACTTATAGGTGGGGACTAGAATTTGATTTCCAAATTCCACGTAAGCACCATGTTCAATCATAGCCTCACATCAGGCTTTGTGCCCACTGAATGGTGTACAGCAACAGTTATCTCACTCCACAAAGGGGGAGCCACCACTGATCCCGGGAACTATCGTCCTATTAGCCTGATGAGCCTGGTCTGCAAGGCCATGGAACGTATCATCATGGAACTCATAAACAAAGACATTGGTAACCTCCAAACTCTGGATCCCAACCAGTTCGGGTTTGTGAAAGGCAGGTCATGTCTCCTGAACCTGATCGACTTCTTTGAGGCAGTCACCAGAGCCGTAGATGAGGGTAAGGTGGTTCACACAGCCTATCTTGACCTCGCCAAGGCTTTCGACACCATCTACCCATTCTGGAATTATAGCTAAACTCACTAAACGAGGTATAAATCCCTACGTCACAAGATGGGTTGCTAACTGGCTCACTGACAGAACCCGCACTGTAAAAGTTTCACACTCCAAATCTGACCTCAAACAAGTGACAAGTGGAGTACCACAGGGTTCAGTCCTGGGACCTCACCTGTTTGGTATCTACTTCTCTGAAGTACAGGCTAACACAGAAGGCCTTTGGCTAATGGACGTTCGCAGATGATTGCAAACTAGGAGCCATAGTCGACTCTCCAAATGATGTGAAAATCCTACAGAAGGGCCTTGCTGAGACAGATGCCTGGTGTCAGAGCCATGGCCTCAAGCTCAATGCCAAAACGTGCATTGCCATCCCCTTTGGTAAAAACTCTGTACCCATGAACTACTACATAGACAGTAGTCTACTTAACACCCAAGGTCTCTTATCACACATTCGCTGTTAAGTAGACAGTAGTCTACGTAACACCAAATGCGTGATAAGAGACCTTGGGACCCAGGTGGACAGTAGTCTGATCCCCGGAGTGAACTTTCTATTTCCCATCCACTCATCAAGATTTCTCTTGAAGAGGGCCAGTGAGATGCTCTGCTTACATGTATGGGAAGTCTGTTCCAGAACATGGGCAGTCTCTGGGTTATGAACCTGCCCCTCCAGCATGTTCTGTTGATTGTGGTAATGAGGTTGAGGTCTCTGGAGCATGTGGTGCGGAGGGATTTGGATTTCTTTAGATGTAGTATGGCTAACAGAACTGGGTCAGACATGGCTTTGTAAGTCAAGCAGAGATCACCTCTTAGTAGATGATATGAGACAGAATAGCTGGAGTTTTTTGAGTCTGTCCGTGTAGGACGTGTGTTTAAGGCCTAGGATCCTCTTCGTGAGGTACTTTTGTGGCCTTTCCAGCTGTTGCATATGTCTAGTGAGGTACATGCCAAATGAGGCATTATACTCAATGATTGGCCTAATGAGGGAAGAGTAGAGAGAGAGAGATGATGACCACTTTCTTCCTGGATGCAAAACCCTTGGTAATGAGATGTACCACATAGAAGGACCTTCTGACCACAGTGGCAATGTGGTGGTCGAAGGAGAGGTTGCTGTCAACCTGTGTCCTCAGATCTCTTATAACGCCTTCAGTGTTCAGTGGGCTCCCATCAATGTGAAAATTAGTGGGAACTGAGTTTTTCCCAAAGGGGATGACAACGCATTTTTTTGGCATTAAGCTTAAGGCCTGATTTGCAAGTGCTTATGTTGGGTCAACCTTATCTCATTTTCCACAGAGACCGTGTTTATTTGAGAACCAATCCTTCTTTTATGCCTAAAGCGATATCCAAGTTTACTTTAAGCCAGACTATCAATATCCCTGTATTTTTTCCTGAAACCAAAAATGAAGGAGAAAGGATATTTCATACCTTGAATGTCAACAGACAGCTTAGGTACTATCTTGACAGAACAACATCTTTCAGAACTTCCAATCAGTTGTTCATTTCTTGTGAAGGTAAGAAGAAGGGACAGCCTGTGCCAAAACAAACTTTCCAGATGGTTGTTGTTGTGTCTTTCGGCTTTTCCCGGTTAGGGGTCGCCACAGCGGAACTCCGGGCCGCTAATGATTGGTAGTTGATTTTTACGTGCCGAGTTACCAGCCCTGACGCACAACCTTCAACGAAGGTACGCCCATTCACGCATGTCTCCACGCAGAAGACACTCTAGCTGAGAATCGAACCGGACAGCGTCTTATTGTGAGGTGACAGCGCTACCGCAGCACCACTACTTTCCAAATGGTTGTGTTACTTCTTAATTGTCCTGCCACAACAAAACTATTTCAGGTATGGACAAGGCACACTCTACCAGAACCTTGACTTCATCTTTGGCTTTTTGGAAAAGATAGGACTTTAGAAGCGTTCTGGAAGCAGCAATTTGGCCCTCTCCGCATACTTTTACAATGCACTATAAACTAGATTCATTCTCCAGGTCTAAAATAGGCTGTGCTAGGAACATTCTTCAGGGGCTCCTGGACCCTTCCCCTTCTTCCTCCCAGTAGTCTTAAGTTATGGTGATCTCTCCATATAGCTTAGGCTGCTGCAGCAATGATTAATATGAAGAATATACTACAGTTGTACAAGTAAACTCACCATATCAGTAGATATTCTAATGATCACAACTGAAGTAGTTGCTTCTTTTCACCATTCTGTTTTGATTTTTGGTCTGTTTTTTATTCCAGGGTGTGGACATGTACTTGGCTTTTCCTAGCAATGCCCTCTCAGGGCTCAGCATCCTTCTCTCAGTTGGCATGGAAGCTGTTAAGAGCTTGGCACCCAAGTGGAAGGTGCTCTGAAGCTTTGGAAGCTTGGCCGGCTGTTATATCCTATGCAGGATATAACTCCATAGAGCTTAGGCTACTGCAGCAGTGATCATTCAGGGTCTATATTAGATCAGCAAACGCTTAAACAAGTGAACGCTGATTGATTGACCTTATTTTAGCGAAAGTTAAAAATATCGAAGCAACAGAAACTCAAATTTTTTCCTAGGGAAAGAATTTGGTTGTCCGTTTCTGTTGCTTTGGTATTTTCAGTGCTGTGGTGGAAAGTTACGGGTCAGATTCAGGTAAGTGTGCGATTGTGTGGATGTGAGTGTTAGGGTGGGTTAGGTGAGTTAGGGTTAGGGCTCGGGTTAGGTATGTGTGCGATTGTGTGGACATGAGGGTAAGGGCGGATTTAGGTGAGTTAGGGTTAGGGAGCGGGTGAGGTGAGTATGCGATAGTGACGGACTTTAGGGTTAGGGTTTGGGTTAAGGTAAGTGGATAGTTAGTGGTGTGTGCATAGTTTAGTGTAGGGTTAGGTGTTAGATTTTAGGTGTGTGTGTGTGGATTTCTGTTTGTTTGGTGTGCTTGTGTTGTGTGTATGTGTTTTGGATCAGTGATTTTTTTACCTAGGAAAGAAATCGCTGATCTGACAGTTCGAGATTGTAAGCTTTCGCTTACATAAGGTCAGTCAATCAGCGTTCACTTTTTTAAGCGTTCGCTGATCTAATATAGACCCATCATTCAAACATTCAGACATGTACTGGTATGCTAAGTTTACTTGCACAACAGTACTATTCTGTGCTTTAGGATCACATTATCGGTTTACTTGTTTACCATTTGGACTTTCTACTTATCCATGTTTACCAAGCATCTTCTTCACTTTCTTGGATTCACTGTAAACTTCAAAGAGTCATTCATATCTCCTGCTCATAGAGTGTTATTTTCTGGATGCCTTCTGGAGACTTCTCTAATGACTCCCTTCCCTCCACCTTAGAAGGTGCAGGCTTATCAACTTTACTTCCTGAAGCAATTAAAACAACAAATAACTTCAGAAAGGGAATATCTTTGGGCTCTGGGTTTCATGGCCTCATCCATTCTGATGATTCCTCATGCCAGACTCTACATGAAGAAGATCCAATGGTACACATGCCAGTATGATCCCATCATGCATATCCCCTCTCATGCAACTCCAGTTCTTCATTTTGTAAAGAAGGAACTGCTTTGGTAAGCCAAACAGGTTGAATCTAGTAGAGAAGTTCCTTTCTTCCCTCTGAGCCCTTGTCAGAGTGGGGCCACAGATGCTTTTAACTTTGCTTGGGGTTCTTTTTCCTTAAGCATCATGGTACACTAACTTTGGGAACCATGGCACAGACACAAAAACATCAGTCTCAGAGATGATGACTGTTACCGATGCCATCAAAGCTCTAAATTAACTTGTGACTTGGGGCAAATTTCAGGTGGTGATAAATACCTCTGTGATGTGGTAAATGCACTAACAGCATAGAGATAAGATCTTACCTTCCATTGCAGAGTAGTCATGATAACCTGAGACTTAGCAATTCAACACAGTATTTTCTCTAGGTGACAGACATTCCTTCAGTGCAGAATACAGTATCTTGACACCCTGAACAGATCTATGAGAGACCCTTAAGAGTAGATGCTATTGCCATCAAACTATGTAAGTTCTACACTTTCAGTGTTCAGAACATATATAAACAAAATACCAAATATTAATTCTTGGATTTTTCTTATTTTCCCTATAGCTTTTACACCAAATATTCTAGATACATTCCAAATATCTAAAATAAATATACTTAAAGAAGAAACATTACTCTTTTGGCATCAACTTATAGATAAAGGGAAAATTCTAACAAAGGAACAGATAATTTATAATTATAATATAAATAAAGACAATTGGCTGTTTTTACAAAATCTAAGGCATTTTCTTATAAATAAAATAGAACAAATGCAACCTTCAGTTAGACATGAAACTCCAAAACTCATTGAATACCTTATTCTTATCACAAAACAGCCTTATCAGGGTACAGGTTATTTGTCTAATATCTATAAAATTGTTAAAAAACAAAAACTATCATGAAAAATCATACTGGGATTATTATACTTTAATAAACAACCATCCTCCAGTTGAAGAAGAAAAAAGTAATATTCTAAAATCTTCCAAATTTTCTACATTATCAAAATACTGGCAATTATTCACTTGGAGATATCTACACAGAAGTTTCTATACACCACATAGGTTAGCCAAAATGTATTCTATTGAAGATCAATGTTGGAGATGCCATACCAAGATAAAAGCAGATTGGCAGCATGTTTTTATGAATGTATATGTCTCAATATGTACTGGAAATCCATTAATTAATTTTTCAGACTGTTTATAATGATAATTTTCAATTAACAAAGTCTTTAATTTTATGCAACTCTCCTATTCCAAACTGTGTACCAAAAAGACACTAAAATCCTATGGTCACTATTGGCAATTTCACGTAAAATCATAACTATACACTGGAAAAATGAGGCTTCACGTTCAAGGAATTTGAGACTTTAACAACAACAGTTGCTCACATGGAAATATTAACAGTGAAGAACAGAACTAAAAGATTTACTTCTTACTATTACTCTTGGATGAAAGTACTGGAAATACTTGAAAATATCGAAGAAGATATATCATCTTATGTTTCTAACTTTATATAATATAGAATTTCAATGTTATTTGCATAGACACCAATGTAAATAGTTATATAATGGTTTGAAGTTAGTAATGTTTTAGAATTATAAATATGTTATTTATCTTTATTTCATGTAATGTTTAAGACATCTTATTTGAAATAATAAAAAAAATATTTAGTGAAATAAACTTATTTTGCTAAATTAAAAAAAAAAAAAAAAAAAAAAAAAAAAAGAGTAGATGCTACACCAAGAGGTCTTCCAGCAAATTGTCCTCCAGTGGGAAGACCCATCAAATAGATCTTTTTGCCTCCAAAGATAAAGAACTAGAACTGTTCTCCAGGACACCTTGTAAAGACATCTGGAATACAAACATCTTTAAATTTCCTATGACAGAGATGTTTCTGTCTGTATCCCCCCTTTCTTTTCATCTCCAAAGTTCTTCAGAAGATGGGGATGTAGCTTCCAAAGATGCTACTGCTGATCCCTCTTTTGGCCCGGGCAGCACTAATGTTTCTCTTTCAATGCAACTGTCTAAGGGTGATCACCAGAAATTACCTCACAGGTTTGGCATACTTACATAGGATAAGGGATCACTGGTTCATCCAAATTTACTAACTCTAAATATTACAGTTTGGATGCTAGCTCTTTGACTTTTTTAGGCACCTTTATTCTGAGGACATGCTGTAGGTATTTAAGGAGGCAAGAAAACGTGCAACTAGAAAATCTTATTTATCTAAATGGGAAAGATTTTCTCTTTAGTGCCAAAACGGAGGACATGACCACTCTCAAGCTGGGGCATTCCTGGTTCTGCATTACCTTTGAATTGCTTATGTCTGGCTTAGAGTACACTTCATTAAAGGTACATCTGTCAGCCATCTTTTTGGATCCTTCTTTATGTTATCAGGTCAGGTGGTTTCTTAAAAGCAGTTCTGCATATTAGACCATGAAAGAAAAAAGTCTCCTCCATGGGATTTAAGTTATGTTTTAAAAAGTTAATGCAAGCTCATTTTCATCCAACAGTCATCTCTTCATTTAAATTCTTAACTTGGAAGATTTTTTTTTGTAGTCTTAACAGTGTGTCAGTTTCTGGGTCTTGTGTGTATTTGATTTTTGTGGTCTGTCACAAACAACAGGGTGAGAGTCAGTACCAGTCCTTCCTTTGTCAAAGGTAGTCCCTGAATTTACCATTAACCAAATAATTCAGCTCCATTCTTTTTAACCTAACCCTCAAAATAAGAGAGAGAATCCTTCATCAGGCAGAATGTTTGTCTCTTAATATGAGAAGAAAAAAGGCTAGACCATTTCTAAACAAACAATTTCTAAATGGCTTTCTCTGTATTCTATATTCACTTCTGTTATTCTAGCCATTGCAATGACCTATAGGTATGTGTAAGAACACATTCTAGTAGGGCAGTATCTACCTCAGGAGCATTTTTGAAGAGTAAAGACTAAGACAGTCCCAGAAGTGGTTACTTGGTCACACATTTATCAAACAAACTGGATGATATTCAATAAACATACCGCCTTACTGGTATTTGTGTAGTATACCCCTCTTTTGGCAGTCTGCTAAAACTGAGAGTCCCTCCCACTGCTTGTCTTTGGGTGTGATGGACCAGTCACCTGGTAGTGTGGAGGGGCCAGCTGACCCCACAACCTCACTAGTGTATAACGGACTTACTGTAATCGGGAACCACCACCCCTAGCCTCTCAGCCTACAGATACTTAGAAATTTGCACTGCCTGTAACATGCGCATACTCACCATAGGGGAGTGGCATGGAGGATTTCAGCACCACCATGACTCCCAGTCTGTCCTGATATGAGCACAACATAGCATAAATGAGAGGACGCACAGATAATTGATCCAGGTACAGACAGTTGCTGCCAGTAGCATTGTGGAGATGGTGAGCAGTCTTTGTGGCTTGCACAATTATGTGCAACACTTTCACAGTGTAATGAAGTATATGGACAGAGAAAACAGTACTAGTGGCAAATGTTGCCTCCATGGGTGCATTGATGCAACACTTGGTATCTGCCATTTGGTTTGCCTTTCCAGTCATTGATGTCTGTGGCCATGCAAGAGTCTGCATAATTCCTTGAAACTTTTGAAATAACTGATTGTCTTCTTGCTTTGACACAATTACTTTGATTTCTCTGTGAAGCTTCAGGTTCCTTTGATGTTAGAATTTGTCTTGTATATTTCACACTTGTTAATCTTGTTTTACATTTGCTCTTATTGAAGTTGACATTATGTCTTTTTAATTTGTTCAGCAGTTGTCTCAGTCTTGTTATTCTCTTCTGTCTGGCCCCAAACTCTTACATCATAATTTAAGTTTACTATACCTTCCAATTGCTAGTGGACCAGGTCTTTGGAATACCTTTGATGGTGATGAGATACCATGAAATACCATACATAAAGCTGAAGAACCTGTACTTTCCTAATGACATATTAAAGGCAAGCAATTTTTGGATACTTTGTCAGCTAGTTTTATCTACCAGAATCTATTTGCAACTAGTGCTGAAAGGAGCTTTGTATTTGGCATGACAGACTCTTCTTTAACTTTTAACAGTGGGTGTTGCTTATCACTTTATTCACATCCTGTAGAGCAATATTAAAATAGAGTCTTGTCTTGCTTTACAAGAGAAACCTTACTATTCACCAGTTCTGTTGGGTTTGATTGTTTCTTGATGGCACTTATACATTCTGTTCACTTCAGTGGCTGCTGTATTCTGCTGTGACCTTCTGGCACTTCAGTACATATGATTATGAGGGGATATATCTCAGTGGTAGAACACATGCTGTGCATTTATGAGGTCCTTGGTTTAGTCCCCATCATCTCTATAGCAGTTTGCATTTTTAAAGAAACTTCTGATGACTTCTTTGACAGTGATACTAAAGGGAGTCCGTACAGCAGGTACATAGAGAAGATATGTGCTCATTTCCAAGAATGCAGATGTATTTCTGTTAAAAGCTAGCCCCTTGCTTGATCACTTACCCATACCACATAGTTTCTGTTAATATATAATGCAACTCACCAAATTCAAAGTCCTTGAAGCTGAACAGTTTTGCTGTGTTCTTACAACTAAAACAGTAGATGTTATGTAGTCCAATCTCGCCTACATTCTTTCCCATGGGTTCGGAGCCGAATGTCGGCTCCACAACTTTTCTAGCTCGAAGTCTTTCTATTGGCTGGGCTAAGATGGTGTCCCATGCTGCACTGCTCTCTATCCGCAGATCTCGTTTGCCACTCGTGTAGCTCAGACGTGGTCTCGCTCTTGGCTGTGGCTAAGTACCCTTTTTCTTCCTTATCAGAGAAATTTGTTGCAAACAAAAAGCTATTTTAATAGCTATTGTGTGTTCTTGTTTTGTCTTGTAAAAAAATTGTGTTTTGGATCGTTTTTCTGTGGTATCCCACTAGCTGTTTCCAGCGGGCTAGGCCTGTTTTAGTTAGAGGACCTAGTCTGTCCCCTTGCTTTCTTTGTGTCTTTTAAGTTTACCGGGTCTAAGTACCGTTTAAATTAGAGGTATTAGTCCTTTCTCCCTTGTGTTTGTGTCTAAGGATCGTTTAACTTAGAGATATTGTGGTATTTGTGTGTTGTAGTTTTTTCCCGCCTTGTGACTGTTTGACCGTTGATCCTTATTCAGTGTTTGATTATCTTGGTGCTTTTTTAGTGTTGGTTAACTATGTCCAAAGATACTAAGGAGCACAAGCCCTCGGGCTTCAAGAAGTGTTCTAGGTGCAGTTACAAAATGTCCATTACCGATGGACACTCCGTCTGTGTATATTGTCTGGGAGCGATTCATCTCCAGGAGACCTGTAGCTTCTGTCATGCTTTTAGTCCACGGGTTCTTCAGGAAAGAAGAATAAATTGATTTTGAGGGGACTTCTGAAACCCTCCTTCGAGGAGGGTCTGGAGAGTGCTTCCAGCTCTAAGACTAAATCTTCTACATCAAAAAAGAGATCTCCGGCTCCATCAGTCTCCTCGGAGCCACCGGAGAAAATATCAAAGTCTGCTTCAACATCTTTGGCTCCATTGTCTTCGGGGCTGCAGGAAGTGTCAGTTGTTATGGAACCTGCTTCGGCTCCAATTTTCTTGGAACCTGTTCGGAGCCAATCGACTAGCATTAGGCCAGTATCCCCTCCTCGCAGGTCCCCTTCGTAGAGGAGGTCTCGATCTCCTTCTCTATCCTCTAAATCCTCCAGGAACTTATCAGTTGTGGACGTCGATAGAGTGGTGCATTGACTCCTTCAGTCACCGGTTCTGGCAAAATTGTTCTCGGCACCAACCCTCAACCTGCTTCGATTCTTCCTCCTCCGAGCACACCTCAGCTTTCGGAGCCGGGGTGCTCGGCTCTGAGTGATGTCCCTAGGTCGGTTACGACAGCCCCTCCTGGCTTATCAGTGCCGACGTCAGCTCCGACCCCGTTGGTGCCGTCCACGGGGTTTAGGACTCAGGATTCTTCAGTCGGACCTGAGGGAGAGGCTTCGGGACACCTCTCAGCTCCCAGTCTCCCTCTTGGTGCTTTGGCACAGGGAAGTTCGACTCCTGTCGTGGCTTTGGAGGCTGGTCATTCTTCGGACTCGGGGGGACCAGCCTTCGAGGCCATGTGGAGCGCTCTGGCCAGGTCGTCAGCGGCATCATGCGGGTCGGTCATTCTCTCCCCTACTACACCGGTGCATGTCTCTGATCGCCATCTATCTCTGGACAGTGGAGCCCCAAGGCCTCAGGGTACCCCCACGAGTGGTCCCCACATTTCTAAGGGTTCCTCAGAGTTTTTGTCTGAGGAGCCACCCAGAAAGAAGACGTGCAAGAGGAAGCACATGGATTCCCAGGATGAGTCTCGCACATCAGACACCGACCTCGAGGAATCGGAGGGGTCCCCCAAGTCATCCTCTGAGGATGTTTCTTTCTCTGACATTCTAGACATTTTGAAACAAAGAGGTGACTGGCCATCCAAAGCCCCCTCCGAGGAGGAGTCGGTCTTCCTGAAGGCCTTTGGTGCTCAGCCCTCCGCCTCCTGGGTATCTCCACCCTTCGACGAGCTTCTGGATTTGGTTTGTCGAAGGGTGTGGGAAACCCCTGACTCTGTGGAACCAGTCCCCAGGAGACCCAATAAATTTTTGTCTGCTCCTCCTGATAAGGAATTTCTGTCCAAGGGAGTCCCTGTGGATGCCATGGTGGTGGCAGCTGCCACTCAGAAGGAATTAGCCGAGACTTCTTCCACCGTCCATCCCCCTAACAAGGAGTCTAGGACCATGGACCGGTACGGGAAGCATACTTTTTCTTCAGCGACCTTTACCTTACAGTCACTGAATTATTTATCACACTTCACACGGCTCCAGAGAGATCTCCTCAAGGAGCTTGGCGATTCTCTCATGGGTAACGTTTCTGAGGCGGTGGCTCAGACAGTCAATGCTCAGATGTCTACCCTCAATTCCATTGCAAACTCCTCCATGAGGCTAATCTCCTATGCAGCCGAAGGAGCGAGTAGGGCAGCAAGTTCAGGAGTTGCTCTTAGGAGGCAGGCTTGGATGCGCCTTTGTCATTTCACGGAGGCCTTCAAGTCTTCATTTACTGACACCCCTTTTGATGGTTCCTCTTTGTTCGGAACCAAGGTGAAAGACACTCTCACCAGGTGCGAGCAGGAGGGAAAGACTCTTGTCTGCCGTAGGAGTCCATTTTTCCCTTCCCTCTAGGCCTTATCCCAAGGCCCAGAGGGGTGGCAAAATGTGGTTCAGGAAATCACAGAGGTTTTTTCCCGGTGCACAAGGTGAGCCCCCCTCCAGATGCAGAGGAGGGGTGGTTATTCAGGGAGACATCACCCTTGGGGCAGAGGAGGCCCCCGCAACTCGGGAGACCGCGATTCCTTTCGTGGCTCTCCCTACTGCTGCTCCTAATGGGAGGCCCGACTCTACGTTTCCGGAGCCAGTCGGGGGTCGAATCTCATTATACCCGGAGGCCTGGCAAGACATCACCCAGGACCAATGGGTTCTACGAATAATTTCCGGAGGATATGTCATCCCCTTCTCGTCAAACCCCAAACCAATCAAGAAAATCCCGGATGTTCCACCCAGTTAAAGGGATTATGCAGCTTCAGAAGTTTCAAAGCTGCTAGAAAAAGGAGCCATCCAACATGTCCCCTCAGACCAGATTGGATTAGGGACTTACTCCAGATTCTTTTTGGTGCCGAAAAGGACAGGGGACCTGAGACCCATACTGGATCTCAGTCAACTGAACACCCATGTGCAAAAGTCCAAGTTCCGAATGGTCACATTGCAGTCTATTCTCCCATTGTTGGGAAAAGAAGTGTGGATGTGCTCCATCGACCTCAAGGATGCTTACTACCACATAAAGATGGACAGGGCATCCAGAAGTCACCTACGCTTCCAGCTGGGAGCCAGTCATTTTCAGTTTCGAGCCCTGCCCTTTGGTCTCACCACAGCCCCCAGGGTGTTTACCAAATGCATGACAGTGGTGACTGCTCACCTGGGATGTCAGGGATTCCAAGTGTTTCTATATCTGGACGACTGGCTCCTTACTGCCACCACCAGGCATCTACTACTTCAGACCAGGGACACTACTATCGACCTGTGTCAACAGTTGGGCATCACATTGAACTGGGATAAATCTGCCTTATTGTCCTCACAGCGTGTCACTTTTATAGGCGCCAAACTAGACACCGTCCTCATGCGGGCGTTTCTACCACAGGAAAGAATCAGTGTCCTACAACAACAGGTTCATGCCTTGCTCCCCCTGAGAAGAGCAAAGGCAAGATGGGTCCTCCAACTGTTGGGGACTATGGCTGCTACGATTATGTTAGTCCCTCTGGCAAGATTACATATGAGGCTCCTTCAGTGGCTACTCTTTGCCCAGTGGTCTCTTCGTCTTCCACTTTCTCACCCGATTCTACTCACAGACAGATGCAAACAGGATCTCAGTTGGTGGCTTTGCATCGACACCCTGAATATGGGAAAGCCCTTCGTTCCTGCGCCCCTGGTTGCCACGGTGACCCCGGATGCCTCCCAGATGGGGTGGGGGGGAGGGCATTATCTAGGCAGGACAGTCCAAGGCACGTGGCAAGAGCAGGAGATGCATCTGCATATCAATGTCCTGGAGATGAGAGCTGTGCTACTAGCGTTGCAAGCACTCCAGAGTTTTCTTCCTCTCGGGACTATTGCAATCCACTCTGACAATATGTCAGTGGTGTGGTATCTGAACAAGCAGGGAGGAACCAAGTCTTACCCCCTTTGCAGAGAGGCCATGCGAGTGTGGCAGTGGGCAGTGTCTTCCCAACATTTTCTGGTGGCAACGCACACTCCGGGGAAGTCCAACGTGATCGCAGACAGGCTAAGCAGAGCTATTCTGATGCCTTACGAGTGGTCCTTGAACTGTCAAGTTGTGGAACAGATCTTCTGCAGGTGGGGTCAGCCTTGCTGTGACCTTTTTTCCAGCCCCCTCAATGCCAAATGCAGCAGCTACTTCATGTTGATACCCCCTCAGGGGGAGTTACCCAGGGACGCTCTAGTCCACGATTGACCCTCCGGTCTACTATATGCCTTCCCTTCGGTCCCCTTGCTGTCAAAGGTTATTCAGAAAGCGCAATCCTTGGGAAGCAGAATGATTCTGATTGCCCCACACTGGCCTCGTCAAATTTGGTGCCCCTTTCTCCATCCCTATCTCATTCTGGACCCACAACCAGACTTAGTGACACACATGTCAGGGCAGCTCCATCCCTCCCTTCGGACCCTCCAGTTGACAGCCTGGCTCCTCCACTTCCTTCATTAGTTAGGCTTCATAATTTTTCTCCGAGGTGGTTCATATTTTATCTTCCTCTCATAAGCCCTCGACCAGGAAGATTTATTACAGCAAATGGAAGAGGTTTTCAATCTGGGCACATGCCAAAAAGATTGACCCTTACACAGCTCCAATTTTGTCTATATTGGAGTTCTTGTCTATGCTCTTTAACCAGTGTTCAGCGGCCGCAACCATTAAAGTCCAATTGGCGGCGATTTCTACCTTTCATGTCGCAGATGAGCCTAGTCTGATGGCACATAGACTCTGTAAGGCTTTCCTGAAGGGCACGTTGTTACTTCGTCCTCCGGTATCAGAACCTGTTATGCCTTGGGACTTAAACTTTGTTCTACAGGGTCTTACTTCACCCCCCCTTTGAGCCTGTAGCCACTTGCGAGTTAAAATTCTTAACTTGGAAGACTGTCTTTTTAGTAGCCATCACATCAGCCTGACGCGTGACGGAGCTTCAAGCTTTATCAATCAAACCCCCTTATTTGATTTTTCATAAGGACAGGGTTTCTCTGAGACCGAACCCCTCTTTTCTTCCCAAAGTGGCATCAGTCAGTAACCTTAACCAATCTATTGAATTGCCAGTGTTTTTTCCCCAGTTTTCAAACAAGGCAGAATTTAAATTTCATCAATTGGATGTGCACAGACAATTACATTTTTATTTGCACAGAATTAAAGACCTCAGAAAATCTGATCAGTTGTTTGTTTCCTTTTCGGAAAACAGAATTGGGTCTCCTGTCTCCAAAGTCACGTTGTCCAGGTGGATTTCCAGTTGTATTTCTTTCATTTATTCCTCAGGGGGTAAAGATTTACCGTTCCGGGTGAAGGCTCACTATACTCGGTCTGTATCTACATCTACAGCCTTTCAGGCCAGATTGACTATGGATGATATTTGTGCTGCGGCTACTTGGGCATCTCCTCACACCTTTGTTACTCATTACACTTTGGATGTGGTATCTAGGGGCAGGTCTTCCTTTGGTTCCACAGTGCTCAGGAGTATTTTCCACTGAGCCTCCCAGGATTTAGGTGCTGGGGCCGCTGTCCCACGGGTAAGAATGTAGGCAAGATTGGACTACATAACATCAAGAAGTTATGTACTCACCATAACGTTCGATGTATGTAGTCCATCTCACTCACATTCTTACTTACCCCCCCTCCTTCCCCCGTCCTGGAGGATCTGGAGGTTAGATCTGGTTTCAGAGCTCCCTTCATTCTTGGTTTGTTCTTCCTTTCCTTAGGTGTTGTTATGCATGGAAAATGAGTGCTGGTGCTCGCAGCAAACTAGATCTGGGGATAGAGAGCAGTGCAGCATGCAATACCATCTTAGCCCAGCCAATAGAAAGACTTTGAGCTAGAAAAGTTTGGTCGAGTCAGAGCCGACATTCGGCTCCGAACCCACGGGTAAGAATGTGAGGCGAGATGGACTACATACATCGAACGTTATGGTGAGTACATAACTTCTTGATGTTAAGTTGTCAATCTCGCCTTCATTCTTGCTGGATGGGTTCGGAGCCGATCCTCGGCTCCGACTCGGCACTTGCTTTAGCTTGAGAACTCCTTTTACCAGCTCGAGGCAACCCTATATCCCATGATGCAAGGCGGAAATACCTTAGATCTCGTTTGCCGCTTAGCGAAAGAGGTCTCCTTTGCCAGCTGAGGTAAGTGATTTTCTTGGTAAAATCAGAAAAGCTTAGTTAGGGTTTTATTTTCCCCTTTTATTCATAGTATAGTCTGTAGTGAATTACAGCCCACCCTATTCCCTTGTTTTCAAACTTTTATAACCCCTTTTATAACCTTTAGTATAAAGTTTTAGTTTGGCCTAAAACCCCATTGGTTAATCCCTTCCTGTGTGTTGTGTGTAGGGGATTAATTTTGTGTGTTTGTTGGGGTTTGTGTGTGTTACTTCCTCCTAGGATATGTCTAGGGAAGGCAAGGTCTCAGGCTTCAAGAAGTGTGACTCGTGCTGTCAGAAAATGTCTCCGACAGACGGTCACACTTCTTGTGTTTATTGCCTGGGGCCTTTGCACCTGCAGGACTCCTGTGCTTTGTGTCACTCTTTTAGCCAGAGAGTCCTGCAGGAAAGGAGGAATAAGCTTATCCTCCGTGGCTTACTTAAGCCAGAAGGTTCTCCCTCTAAAGCAGGGTCTGGGAAACCTTCTAAGCCACCGAAGCTCAGGCTTCAGTATCCAAGCCTCCTCCGGTGGCTCCGGCTCCGTCGGAGCGAGATCGCTCCGGCTGGAACCGATGCATCTACCATTAAAGTAGTAGGTTCGGCTGGCTCCGATACCTTGTCTACTGTGGCCTTGTCGGCTCCGGCTGGAGCCGACCTTATCCAGCATCGGGCCGAGAAACCGGCTCCATCTGGAGTTCAGGGACTTCGGCTCCGATGGCTTCGTCCGAAGAGATCTCGGTCCCCTTCGTTACTGAGTATCCACTGGCTCCGGGTCTCCTCTTTTGTCGGGCGGAGCCATCGGAGCCGATCTTCGAGATCTTCCAGGCTGTCTGACCACGACTTAGAGGGCAGTAAGCAGGCTGTTGAAGTCTCAGGCACTGGCCCAAATGCTCCATAGCCCGTCTCAACAGACTTCGCTATAGCCTCACCCTTGAGCTTCCTCCTCCGACTCCACACCAGAGTTCGGGCCGGAGCTTCGGGACAGCGACTGTTTCGATGCGGGCGGATACATCCTTGGCTCCGTCATCCTCGGCCCGATCTCCTCCTTGAGGCCTTCCTTGGAGGGATCCGGTCGTCGGATTTCCACTGTCGGCTCGAGGGGCTAGTGGCATCGGACCCTTGTCCGACCCGCTCTCCCTCTCGGGCTTCGGCTTGTAAGCTCGGCGCCGACATCGGCCTCGAGCCTTCCCTCTCATTGGAGCCGAATTCCTGTTTCTTGAGCGGGATATTCCGGCCTCGGGAGGGGAGCCTTTGAGGTGATGAGGAGTGTCCTGGCCTCTGAGCCTGGTCAACGGTCCATCCTCTAGCTCCTCCCTCATCAGTGCCTGCAGACGCCTCTTGCCAGCCTCTTGCTCTCAGGCCCAGGGATCCATCGCCCCAGGTTTCCCCACTGGGAATTTCCTCCTCTTCCGAGGTTTCTCCTGGTCCTGCAGGGGAACCCCTCGGAAGAGGCGTAAGAGGAAACACACAGTCTCCCCCGAGTCTACTACATCTGATACCGACTTAGATGAGTCGGAGGGTTCCCCGGTCCCCTCTGAGGATGTCTCCTTTTCAGACATCCTTGAGCTCCTCAAACAGAGGGGGAATTGGCCCTCCATTGACCCCTCCGAGGATGAGTCGGTATACCTGGAGGCTTTGGATCCCGACCCTCCACCTCCTGGGTGTCTCCGCCTTCGACCCACTTATGCAGGTAGTGGCTCGGAAGGCGTGGGCGGCTCCAGATTCTGTGGAACCTGTCCCCAGAAGACCATCCAAATTCATCACGGCCCCTTCGGACAAACAGTTCCTTTCCAAGGGTGTCTCTGTGGATGCTATGGTGGTGGCGGCGGCCACTAAGAAGGAACTGGCGGATCCTTCAGTACCTGTCCATCCTCCTAACAAGGATTCTAGGACCATGGACAGGTATGGAAAGCGGATGTTTTCTTCAGCGACCTTTGCTATGCGTTCGCTGAATTATCTTTGTCACTTCACCAGGCTTCAACGAGATATTCTCAAGGAACTGGGTGAAGTAGTCCAGGATCCTTCTGCTGCTGGGGCTCAAGAAAAGATTGCCTCGCAGCTTGCAATCCTGAATTCCATATCTAACTCCTCCATGCGGCTCATATCTTATGCGGCCGATGGAGCGAGCAGGCGCAGGCACAGGAGTTGCTCTTAGACGCCAAGCCTGGATGCGGCTTTGTAATTTTGCGGACCCCTTTAAGGCGTCCTTCACTAATACCCCTTTGATGGTTCGGCTTTGTTGGGACCTCAGGTGAAGGATACCTTGACCAGGTGTGAGCAGGACGGTAAAACTCTTTCTGCCGTTGGAGTCCAATTTTCCACTCCTTCTAGACCATATCCCAAGGGTCAGAAGGGGGAAGATGTGGTTCCGTAAAGCCCTAGGAGCTACACGGACGACGTGGTCAGTTTACCCCCAGAGGCAGAGGGGTAACAATAATAGACGCCCTAGAGGCAGGGGGGGGCCTCAGAACCAGGGCAACAGGGAGTCACTTCCTGAGAAGCCCTTTCAGCATCCCTGAGGTGTTGCCCAACTGTCCACCCTTGGAGGCAGTCGGGAAGGATTTCACTGTACCCAGTAGCCTGGCAATCCCTATCACAAGAGATGTGGGTACAGTCGATTATATCCGAGGGTTACAAAATCCCTTGAAGGTTTCCGTACCTCTACAATCCCTTCCAGACATCTCACCCGGTCAAAGGGATTTGGCAGAACAGGAGGTTTCAAAACTAGAAAAGAGCCGTCCAGACGGTGCCGGCAGACCAGGTAGGATCCGGCGTCTACTCGAGATTCTTTTGGTCCCCAAAGGACGGAGATTGGAGACCAATATTAGACCTGAGCAATCTAAACAGATTTGTCAAGAAGGCAAGATTCCGGATGGTCACGCTTCAGTCCATTCTGCCATTTCTGGGCAAGGACAACTGGATGTGCTCTATAGACCTTCAGGATGCGTACTATCACATAAAGATTCACAGACGCTCCAGAAGGTTTCTCCGCTTTCGGCTAGGGACCAGTCATTACCAATTCAGAGCACTGCCCTTCGGCCTCACTTCAGCCCCCAGAGTGTTTACCAAATGCACGGCAGTGGTCACAGCTCATCTGAGACGTCAAGGATTCCAGGTGTTTCCCTACTTGGACGACTGGCTCCTCTCCGCCACCACCAAGTGTCAGCTTCTTCAGTCCAGAGACTACACTCTACAGCTTTGCAGGAGTTTGGGAATTTCAGTAAATTTCGAAAAATCTTCTCTGCTGCCTTGCCAATCTATCACCTTTATAGGCGCAGAATTAAACACCGTCAAAATGTTAGCCAGACTAACAGATCAAAGAATTCTGGACATCCAAAAATTCATTCGGCTTCTATTGCAAAGCAACAAGATCAAAGCCAGATTTATACTGAAGGTTCTAGGTCTTATGGCTGCGGCCATTGTTCTTCTACCACTGGCTCGCTTCCACATGCGTCTTCTGCAGTGGATGCTATTCACGCAGTGGTCGTACCACAGTCTCCTGATGAGGCACGAAATCTTAGTCACACAGTCGTGCAGGGCTCATCTGAACTGGTGGATATCTTCCCCTCTTCTTCATCAGGGCCGACCCTTTATTCCCCCTCCTCCAGTTGCCACAGTCACTACGGATGCCTCTCTGATCGGGTGGGGGGGCATTATCAGGGCAGGATGGTCCACGGGACGTGGCAACCCATAGAATACCATCTGCACATAAATATCCTGGAGATGAGAGCAGTGCTTTTAACGTTGCAAGCCCTCAACGACTTTCTTCCCACGGGGACTGTTGCAGTACAAACGGACAACATGTCCGTGGTCTGGTACATCAACAAACAGGGCGGAACCAGGTCCTATCCGTTATGTCGAGAAGCTCTCAGACTTTGGCAATGGGCAATCTCTTCTCAGCGGTTTCTGATAGCAACGCACATCCCCGGCAGGTCCAACCTATTGGCGGACAGGCTGAGCAGATCTATTCTGATGCCTCACGAGTGGTCTCTCAATCAATCTGTAGTGGATCAGATTTTTCTGAAGTGGGGCACTCCTTGTTGCGATCTTTTTGCTACTCCTCAAAACAACAAGTGCCCAGATTATTTCACTCTCTTTCCCTTCCAGGCCAACCCCTGAGAGACTCTCTAACCCAGGATTGGCCCGGGACTTCTGTACGCTTTTCCTCCCTTTCCCTTGATTCCACAAGTCATTCAGAAAGCCACCGCTTTGAGAGCCAAATTGATCCTCATTGCTCCATATTGGCCTCGACAAATTTGGTTTCCGTCTCTGCATCGTCACCTTCTGGTGCAGCCCTGGCATCTGGACCCAGTTCGGATCTCTTGATCCACCAGTCGGGTCAGCAGCACCGGGCCATTCATTCTCTCAACCTCACTGCTTGGTTGCTCCACTTCCTTCCCTAGCCAGGCTACCGATGATTTCTGACTCAGTCAGAGACATTTTAGTGTCTTCTTTGAAGTCGTCCACTAGGACTGTTTATGCTAGCAAGTGGCGGCGTTTTCTATTTGGGCAAATTCCAGAAATATTGATCCCTTTACTGCTCCTGTACATTCTGTTTTAGATTTCCTGGCGGAGGTTTTTCATTCAGGATCCTCGTCATCTACAGTCAAAGTACAACTGGCTGCTATTTCCAAGTATCATGTTGGCTTGCATGACAATAACATTATGTCTCATAGATTATGCAAGGCCTTTCTGAGAGGAGTTTTCTCCTAAAACCACCTATAAAGCATCCTCCTCCGCAATGGGATCTAAACTTAATGTTGGCATCCTTGATACTACCTCCTTGAACCGTCTGCTTCATGCTCTTTGAAGTTATTGACTTGGAAAACTATATTTTTACTGGCTGTCACTTCTGCAAGAAGGGTTTCTGAGATTCAAGCTCTCTGCATTCGTTCCCCTTATTTGGTTTTTCATAAGGACAGGGTATCATTAAGAACTAACCCTTCCTTTCTCCCCAAAGTCGTGTCTCAAACCAATATTAACCAATCTATAGATCTACCAGTCTTTTTCCCAAACTATTCCGACAGAGCTGAACAGAAACTGCATTTTTGGATGTCCATCGTCAGCTCAGGTACTATTTGCATAGAACTAAACAATTCAGAAAATCGGACCAATTATTTGTCTCCTATGCAGAAAACAGGATGGGTCTTCCAGTTTCTAAAGTGACCTTATCCAGATGGTTGACTTCCACCATTTCCTATGTGTACTCTCTCAGAGGCAAACAGCTATCTTCTAAGCCAAAAGCACACTCAACCAGGAGTCTATCCACTTCTGCAGCTTTTCAGGATAGACTACCCATTGATACCATTTGTGCAGCAGCTACTTGGGCCACGCCTCATACCTTTGTCTCTCATTACAAGTTGGACTTGGCCTCCAGAGATAGGGCCAGTTTTGGTTCCACAGTTCTCAAGAGTCTGTTCCATTGAGCCACCCGGGATACAGGTGCTAGGGGCGGTCCCATCCAGCAAGAATGAAGGCAAGATTGACAACTTAACATTTAGAAGTTATGTACCTACCATAACGTTCCATGTTAGTTGTCTTCTCTTTCTTTCTTGCCCTCCCTCCTTCCCCTGGCCTGGACAGATCTTGAAGAGTTCCTATTAGGTTGTTTCCTCCTGAGCCTTCATATGAGGACTTCTATTAGGAACTTATGTTCCTAATTATGTTAGGATAGTCTTTAGCAGGGTAGGTTAGCTACCAAACGAGATCTGAGGTAGTTCCGCCTTGCATCATGGGATATAGGGTTGCCTCGAGCTGGTAAAAGGAGTTCTCAAGCTAAAGCAAGTGCCGAGTCGGAGCCGAGGATCGGCTCCGAACCCATCCAGCAAGAAAGAAGGCGAGAGAAGACAACTAACATGGAACGTTATGGTAGGTACATAACTTCTAATTTTTTAACTGCTGTCATTTTGTACTTGGCTAGAGGAGAGTATATGGTTAGTTGCTTTCTTTTAATTTCTTTCCTTTCTTTTGAAGGTGTAACACCAAGCTAGTTAGGATATGCAGTAATGTTGTTTGGGGTTTTCTGTAAAGCAAAACTCCAGTGTGATTGAACAAACATGAGTAATATAGTTTTGGTTTATTCTTGCAACTGAAAGTAGTTATCAAATGCTACCAGCTTGTACTACAGGTGGCAGAGGATTGACAATTCTTTACATTTATTTGCTTGTAGAAGTGTAACATGTTGAGCTACTTCACACATCCAAGGATGCTTCTTTGAGGCCTTCTTCTGTAAGACAAAGCCCGAGAGAGAAAGAGGGGGGGGTCATGAGCAGAATACTTTTACTTTGATCTGAAGTAGTTAACTTCACTTGATCATCAACCTGTGGGTTTCGGATCTGGACCGGATCCGAGACGGCAGTTTCACCAGAATCAGATTTGAGCTCCAAGCTCCTCCCCTTACCCATAATACCACTACAGCTCCTTCCTTCCCTCAGATGTCATTTGCCACGGCTTCACCTGCATCGTGATCGCTGAGCTCCCGGTGGTAAGACTGTTGTTTCGGGGTTTTTTGAGTGAAAGTGTGTGTTTCCTTCATTCGTTAGGTCCCTTCATTCCTCCCCTTCGCGTTCTCCATTGAGATTAAAAGTTAGTTTTTAAAAAAAAAAATCTATAGTAGTTTATTGTTAGTCTAGTGTTAGTGTAGGCCTTCTTGTCCCCTTTTCCGCCTCGTGTTTGAGTGTGTGCCTGAGTGTTGGGGTTGGGTAGCCAGCCACTATTATGGCAGATCAACATAAGTTGGTCTTCAGAAAATGCACAGAATGTGGCCATAAATTATCCCCTGCAGATGGTCACATTCTGTGCGTTGTTTGTTTAGGGGTAGCTCATCTGGCCACTGAGTGCACCATATGTGTGGGGTTTAACCCCAGGGTCTTGAAAGACTGTAAGGCTAAATTAATCTTGAAGGGGCTTCTCTGCTCCACAGATGCGGCTGCCTCCTCGTCTTCTGTAGCAGTGGTCACAGTTGTGACCGCTTCCTCCACTACTGTTGTGTCCTCTCTCCCTCCTAGGCTGGGACTCAACCTCCCGACCACCGACTCAGGGAAAGGGACAAGAAAAAAGAGAAAGGGAGGCACCGTGAAAAAGAGAAAGGGAGGAAGAGATCCCCGGAGCGCTCAGATCCAGTGGGTCCTCTTCCCAAGCTTCCTGCACCTTCCAAGCCGACTTCCCCTCGGCTCCGATCTCCCAGGTTTTCCGTAGAGCCGGAGGAGGTTTGGCCTTCATCTAGGCCCTCCAGTCACCGTCCTTTCTGGCCGGTGTCGGTGGCCCCTTCTAGGTCAACTAGAAGACTTTCTGAAGCCGACATGGACAGATTGATGCGAAGGTTTGTTCGCACTCAGCTTCAGCTGGGGGTCTTGCTGCCTCCGTCTCCCTCTGGAGGGGGTAGCTCATTGCCACTATTTGCCCCAATTGCTCCTTCTCCAATCTGTCCTTTGGTTTTGGATTTCCTGGATCCGAGAGGTCCCGGAGTCAGGGGATCAGCGTTGATAATACCACCTACCTCGACACTGGCAGTTACCTTGAGCACGTTGGATCTGAGGGGATGGGTTTTTCCCCTCCGGCTCCAACATTGTCGGGCTGAGACCTACCCCTTGGAGCCTCGCTGCCTTCGGGCTTGGCTCCGATTCCCTTGTTGGATCAGGGGAGGGCGTCCTCTCTGTCAGTTGCTCGAGAGGCTTGCTCCCCCTTGGCATTCGATGTGGTGGAAAGGGTTCTTGCTAATGGATCATGGCCCCTGACTATCTCCTCGGAGTCCGCCCAGACCCCTCTATTCTGAGAGTGTCTTCTGCCAGTCTCTCCATGCAGGGACAGCCCGTGGTGGACATGCCTCAGACTTTTACCACCGAGGAACCCCAAGCAGTTGATGACTCCTCTCCAGAGAGTCCCACCGAAGTGGTTCCTCATAAACGTAAGTGCAAGAGGAGGCACTTGGACTCCTCCGAGTCCCTCACGGATGATACCAACTAGGAGAAGGGGAAGGCTCCCCAAGATCACCCCTCCAAGGATGTCTCATTTGGAGACATCATGGAGATCCTGTGCCAGCAGGGGGTTGGTCCGCCCCCAAGCCTTCCTTGGACGTGTCGGTATTTCTGGAGGCATTCGACACGGGCCCATCTACTTTTTGGGTGTCTGCCCTTCGAGCCGGCTACCTCTGTGGACTTGAAATTTTTGTCTTGGAAAACAGCTTTCCTAGTGGCTATCACCTCGGCTAGGAGAGTGTCAGAACTTCAAGCATTATCTGTTACACCCCCTTATATGTTTTTTTCATAAAGACAGGGTCTCACTTCAGACTAAGCCTTCCATTTTGCCTAAAGTGGTGTCAGAATCAAATTCAATCAATCAATCAATCTGCCTGTCTTTTTCCAAATTTTCAGAACAAGGGGGAATGTAAACTACATTTGTTAGATGTACATAGGCAGTTACGTTTCTACTTACACAGGACTAGGCCCTTTCGCAAGTCTGACCAATTGTTTGTGTCCATTGCTAGACCCTTTCTAGGCTAACCAGTTTCCAAGGTGACAGTTGCCAAGTGGATTTCCCTTTGCATTCTGCAAGTTTACAAAACTAGGCATGCCTATTCCGGGGAGGGTTCATGCCCACTCTACCAGTTCCATGGCTACGTCAGCTGCTTTTTGGTCCAGAGTATCCTTGGATGATATTTGTTCAGTGGCTACTTGGTCCTCATCTCATACTTTGATTTCTCATTATAAATTGGACATGGTTTCCAGAGGGAGAGCATCCTTTGGCTCCATGGGGCCCCGGAATATCCTTCCATGAGGGCCTCCCAAGGTTATGGTAGCTGGGGACTCTGTCCCACAGGATGATGGCCAAATGAAGTTAACTACTTCGGATAAAGAAGTTACGTACTTGCCATAATGTTCCATCTGAGTAGTTAAACTTCATTTGTCATCAACCGCCCCTACATCCTTCCCCCTGGCCTTGTTATTGGGTTCATTCATCTCAAGTGACTAAGAGATAGTACCTGTACGGCCCTCTTGCGTTTTCTTGTGGGTCAGGTTTTTCCTGATCGGGCTTAGGGTGGCAAACTCGATCTGAGGTAAGGAAGGAGGTGCAGTGGTGTTATGGGTAAGGGGAGGAGCCTGGAGCTCAGATCTGATGCTGGTGAAACTGCCGTCTCGGATCCGGCTCAGATACGAAACCTGCAGTTTGATGACAAATGAAGTTTAACTACTCAGATGGAACGTTATGGTAAGTACATAACTTCTTTTTCCTGCGACTGAAGGAGCTAACTTATTTTAGCTGAAGCTCTATGAGCATTGTTAATTCTTGGATGTCATAGTAACAGGTTTAAAATCAAAACACTCAGAGAAGTATGATTTGTTAGAAATTGAGTGGTACAGTATGCAAGAATGCAATAATGCCTGAGAGGGTGGGTGTTATTGTGTAAATAATTCCCGCCCAGGGGTGTTCTGAGGCCCAACGCTGCAGGAAAGAATAAAGTTCTTGGTACCAGTAATGGGATTAGTAAAGCAGGATCTACCTGTCTTGAAATCACATTGAAATAAATCAGTAGTTGGCCATATTCTACATGTACAGTTCCTTGACAGTCTATGTGCTTTAATAAAGCACATAAAGCAAGTGAAAGAAAAGCTCCAAAACTGTTCTAGGTGTAACTTAACATAGATATCTGTTAAATAGCTAAATAAATTAAGTATGTTGATTATGCTTCTTAATTTCTGTGCTTTGTTGGGAAAGTATGGGAGTAGTTATCTCCAAGTTATGTTTTCGGCATTTTAGAAATAATGCATTTAATTATCTTTTTCAGCACTATGGAGATGCCACGGAAAGGTATGGTGAAATAACACATTTTCCAATAGAATGTAGTTCGTACATTTGACAAGTAATTGAGTAATATTTAACCTTCCATATTTTTACCTTCAGGATAGCAGATACTATTCCAGATCCAATTAGCTCTTCAGATCTAAAATTACTAGATGTGGAAGCTTATTTGGGGTTATTGAAGCAAACTGTGTGCCAAAAGATGTCAAACCATTTTCAAGCAGGTATGTAATTAATTGTTCTAAGTCAGTTTAGGGAAAGGTGTACTAGATTAAGCACTCAAATGCATCACAAAGAGGTAAGACTTAATGAAATACAAGCAGTCCTCAGAAGCATCTGTTTGTTGTGATGATAATGAATGGTGCAGAGGTCACCACTGTTTCTTCACAACACTTGGCTCTCCATTTCATTTCTTGGGAAGGATGTTTTCTTCATGGAGTTTGGATGCCACTGTTTTTGTCCAGGTGATGTTTTGCTAGGTGGTTTGGTTTTCTGCCACACAAAAAACATGCCATAGGTGAATTGGCAAACTTTCTTATTGCTTAAAGCTGTGCTTGCGTTTGGTGTGTGCATATCTTTGTATTCTGTGACATTCTGACATCTTATGCAAGATTAGTTTCTCTGCCTTGCACCTTCTGAGTGTTGGGATAGGCTGTAGCTCTCTCATGATTTTGAGGTGAATAAATTGTTTGCCAAAGAATAAATACGAATTAATTTATTTCAAGTTCAAACATCCTTCAAGATTGAGTCCAAAGAGAGATAGAGTATTAAGTTTAAAATTCCTGCTGTATGTGAAAGTGTTAGTGAAGCAGCTTGCAATACTTTGTTTCAGTCAGTACATGATGACACCATTCTGGGAGGGATGTACTCTTTAATGTTTTAATTATTAAAACTTTTTGAGCAATTAGTTTTACAAAAAAAAAATGAAAAAAAACTAACTGCTCTATAATTGCCTTCCAGTTAGTACTCCTCTCCTTACATACAACTCTGTTTTGAAATGTCAATAGAAAACAAAGAAAAGAAAAAAAAATGATTGGAGCTTACCATTCATGGAAGTGACTGCTAGTTTCCATGAGCCCCCCCCAACAGCATCATTAATATGCAGCGGTCATCTCTGACAAAAAATGGATGATAGAATCAAGTTGGACTTTCACGTACTGGGAGAATTGTAAAACTTAATATTCTATTTTAGTTTGGATTAAAAATGTTCCATTTTACATTAAATGAGTGATCACAAGCACAATGATGTTCTGTGCTTCAAGGTAAGGTTTTTTTTTCAAAATGCAAGAAGTATTAGATGTGATCTTTCAGAAGGACAATTTTGTAACTATTCAAAACAAGGTGGGCTAGTTACAGAATTATTGCTTAATTTATGATATTTTTGCTTGGAGGAAGACAGCATTAATGAACAAAATCATTTATCTGGATCAAAAGCATGCAAACATTCTGCCTTGTTCAGAAATGTCAGCTATGTTGAACTTACTGGTTGCCCAGAGCAGCATTTAAAATTTTGAAAATCTGTAAAGCTGAAACTGTTGAATGAGTGTTTTCTATATTTGTGTATACCATTCCTTTATAACTTTCTTACCTATGACTACTTTTAGGCAACTGTAACATACTTTTTATGGGTCTCAGTGGTTGACATTAGCCCAGCATTGAGCAGAGAGAACCTGCAGTGAATCAGAGTAAGATGCACATTAACAAACCACACACATCCAATGGAGGGGTTACGCATTTTGTCAGAACCGACAGTCTGCAAAGTAAAACAATTGTATTTCTAACAAAAGACATAAAACTAATATAGAAAAATATTTTCCTTAAACAGTTGCATGTATCAAACAGCACATATTAAAATCAGATGCAGCTGATTAATTAAATGGTAAAAATTAGATCCTTAAACCTTTTGTTAGTTCTGATTCACAACCAGATACTATAGGAAATAATGTATGTATTGCTGTTCACAGACACTCTTTCATATTTGGGACAAATATAGCGGACTTGCCAGGCAAGTATTTTAAACCGTCTTATTTTGATGGTCTGAGGCAATAGGCATACACTCCATTCTCTTAAGGCACCTTCAGCTGATGTAGTGTTTCCTCATTTAATACTTCACAGCTCATTTGGTAACATTTTTAACAATGAGATAACCATACATCTATTACAGTTTATCAGCAAGGCTCCCTATAACAGATGTAAGAGCTAATATTATGAGTCCTGCCACTTTAAAAATTAGCATGATCCCAACAAAAAAGCAGTGCTTTTCAGAATTTGCTATCATGTCTTTAAAGCATTTTTGCACCCCATCACCAGTTTATATTCTAATATGTTTACAATGACTCAAAGATCACTATACTAGGATAGGTACTGCTAGGTACTCCAGGATATCACAGTGTCAGAAGTGATATATATTCCCTCTAAATGCTGTTTTACTCTTGCTGTTCAGAGAACATGAATGATGTGCACTTTACTGGGTTCACTTTTATATAGCCATAGGATGCTCTGCCTCAGTGACTGAAGAGCATTAGATTCAGTTTATTATTTCCTTGTATTTTCATCAGGCATCATATCAAAAGCAACATTTCTGCCTCATCCTACCTAACATTACTGTATTTCAACTTCAAAACTTGATAAAAAACAGCAACTGCTATATTTTCTGATGAAATGAGATAGTTAATTTCACTTTGTGGAAAAAAGTGACAGTCATTAATTTCATTGAACTTCATTTTGCATTTGGCTATACTCTAGAAATGTTACTGTATCCGTTTTTGGAACACCTTTTACAAAAATATGGTCTTTATAAATGTATATTTTCCTGTGTTACAAATTTAGTATACTTATTTTGTAGCCATGGATCTTTTGTCAGGTTATTCCCTCCATAGATGGATTCTGTTTAGTTGGGGTAACTCACACAACAAAATATAATCAATAAATGATTGCATAAATGAATGGATATATAATTGACTTGTGTGAAGGACAACCATAATGGGCGATAAAGGGAGTACTTACAGAGAAGAAAGAGTGGGAGATCAAAATAAGAGAAACACAGTTCTGCCAATTAATAATCTGCATATTACTAAATTAATACAGTTATGTAGTAAATTACAAATACATTTCACATTCTTTCAAGATCAAGAAATGTGATAATAGGGAAACAAATGAATGCTTAGTATGGTGTTTGATATTTTGATGAATATTTGTAAAATTTTTTAAATGAAGTAATATGTCATTCACAGGCTAGATAACTCTATCTTCTGGATGCATTTTAGTAGTATTTTCAGTGTCCTTATTTGCATGGGCTCTTTTATTGGGTGTGTGTCTTTTTGAGACTGGAACACTGGGAAGAATTGTTTTACCTTCACTAAACATGAACAAGCATGTACTTTTTTTCATCCAAGACATGGTTAGATAAAACAAAAAGAAAGAGTTGGGCACTATTCTGTTTCTCCATAAAATTATTTTGTTCTAATAGTCTTCTCTTCAACCACGCAAAGCAGGGAATCCCATGGTTCTGTTTCACTAAATCTAGTAGATTGAAAATTGAGCTGTGTAAAGTAGGGAGTGCTTCCTGTGACAGAAATAAACTGAATGTAATTGTCTGTGATTATACAATGTAAAGCATAGTGTGACAGATTAAATGGAATAAAAAGTGCTACAAGTTCCACTGTGCAAAGGAGGGAATCTTGTGCCAATAATAAACTGAATCTAATGGTCTTCTGGCACTGAAGCAGAGCATCCCACGGCTGTATAAAATTGAACCCAGTAAAGTGTACATAGGTTCATAGGTGTTTACTAGGCTAACGACCACAGGGGCCTTTTTAAGCCTAGCCATGCATCCAAAATCTCTGACAAATTCTGATACCCTTGATAAGTGTAAGCATAGGCCTGAGAGATGAACCATTTACAGGTTACTTGTGTCCATTAGAGACATAGGTGCCAAACCAGGGATGACATTTCCATTTTCTTATCCAATTGTCCAAGTTGCACTTCGATTGGGTTGGGGGGAACTCTGCTTCACATGGATGGGGGAGCCTGTTCCCTAGACAGGATAGTCTCTGGGATATATACCTATCTCTCCAGCAGGTCCTGTTTATACCACAGGCAAGGTTTAAGTCTTTAGCATGGGTAATTCTGGTGCTGTTTGTTTTGTGGATATGCAGGAGATCTGTTACAGTGGGGTCTGGCAATGCCCTGTATGCCAGGCATAGATTTCCCCTTAAAGCCTGTAGGAGACAGAATACAGTGATAGGGCCTTGAGGTGGTCTGCATAGGACATTTTACTTATGCCTCCCTTCTTTTAGTGAGGAACCTCTGTGGACATTACATTTGTTGGATAGACCTGGTTAGGTACATACAAAAGGGGGCATTGAACTCAATGATAGGTCTGATGAATGCCGAATACAGTGCAACAATGACTTCCTTGGACTTAGATGCCATACCTTTGTTTATAAGTTGCACAGCATAGAATGATTTCCTCATCACTGTAAACACGTGATGGTCAAAGGCTAGATTACTATGTGTGTCCCTCAGTCCCTGAGTACTGGGTCAACTCTAAAGGGTGTGTTGTCAATATGATAGTTTCCAGGGATGGATGACTTCCCAGAGGATACTATTATGTATTTCTTGGCATTTTGGTTTAGTCCATGGCTCTGACACCAGTTGTTTGTCTGTGTCAGCCCCTCCTGGAGAACATTTGTGACAGTGTGAGATTCAATGACAGCTCCTAATTTGCAGTCATCTGCAAATTTAATAATCCAGAGACCACTGACATGCCTTGACGTCTAAGGAGTAAATGCCAAAAAGGAGCGGTCCAAAGATTGATCCCTGAGGGACTCCACTTGTGACTGACCTCTTTGGGTGGATTCCCCAATTCTAACTTCCTGGGTCCTGTGTGTGAGCGAGTTGGCTATCTACTGGGTGACATATGGGTTTGTATCTAACCTCTTGAGTTTGTCAACAATGCCTGAGTGGAGTATTGTGTCAAATGCCTTGGCCAAGTCAAGGTAGGCAGTGTGAACAATTTTGCCCTCATCCATTGCAGTAATGACCTTCTCAAAGACGTCCACCAGGTTGAGTAGGCATGATCTGCCCTTGATGAAACCAAACTGGGTTGGGTCCAGTTTTGGGAGGTTTACTGTATCTCTGTTGATCATCTTCATGATAATGCTTTCCATGGCTTTACATATAAGACAGGTGAGACTTATGGGTCTGTAGTTTCCAGGGTCTGTAGATGGCCCACCTTTGTGCAGAGGTATGACTGTTGCCTTTCTTCATTCATGAGGCACAAAGCCTGTTTGAAGGCTACAGTTAAATAGTAATTCCAGAGGCCCTAATAGGTCATGTTTAGAAGGCATCCTGGGATATTGTCTGGGCCTATTGATGCAGTGTTCTTGGTTTTAGAGAGAGTATTAAGGACCTGTTCCGTAGTGATAGTAGGGGGAGTTATATTTGGTGATATTTCTTGAGGCAAGGTTGATGGTGGGGGGGATAAAGTTGGAGCTGAATTTATCAGCCAGAAGGTTTGCTATATCTTCTGGCTCAGTATAGTTCACTGCATTTATGATGAGCTCTGCACATAACTGTGTATTGCCTTTGAGGTTGCGGACATAGCTAAAGAATGCTTTGTGGTTGTCCTTGGACTGGGAGGCCAAACTTACCTCAAATTTGACTTTGGTAGACTTCATTTGTCGTCTGAGTTGTTTGTTTAGTTTGAGAGTGCTTTTATCCTGCTGGGTGCTGCATCTCCTAATTTTTGCCATGATTTTCTTCCTCCTGTTGTGCAGGCTATTGATTTTGTGATTCCACCAGGGTGGCTTGTTTTTTGAGTTAGTTCTGTACTTCTTCCTGATGCTGTATGCAGCTATTAACATGCTTGTACATGATTTCTCTGAACAGTTCTGCATAGGCAGCACTGTTCTAAGGGTTTATGGGGGCTTGAAATTTTGCCAGGTTCTCACTTAATAGCAGGAAGTTACCCTTAGAATAGATCCTGAATATTCCAGGTTTAGCTGGGGGTCCAGGTTTTATTTTTACTTCAAAGGATACAATTTTGTGGTCTGACCTTACCATGGCAGACATTACACTAGGGGGTGTGCAGCAGTCTCCATATTAGTGAGGACTAGATCCAGTATGGTCGCACCCCTGGTTGGTATATTGAGTATCTGGTCCAGGGAGTTTGTGTTTACAAAATCCAGGAATTTCTGTGCATGTACGTTTGTTGTATAGGATTCCAAGTTGATAGTGGGGTAATTAAAGTCACCCATGAATATGGTATTGGGTTGGATGGTTACTGTTTCTAATAAATTTAAATACATGATATGGGTTTCCTGGATCATAGATGGGGACTTATAGCTTGCAAGATAGTGGTATTGGATTTTACCTATGGTGATTTGAACATGGAGTAGCTCAAGTGTGTTGTCCTGTTTGACTAGCCTTGAAGTATATTTATTTTTGATATAAACAGAGAAGCCTCCACCTTTAGTCCCTGCCTGTGAAGTAGCTGGCCTAAATGTGTGGAAGGGATTATAACCTTGCACTGTTGATGTGTTCTTAGCGACTTTAAACCATGTCTCAGTGACCGCACAGACGTCACCATTTTCTAGGATAAAGAGAGCTTCTAGGGAGTGGAGATTTTTGTTTAGACTCCTAGCATTGAGCAGTAATACCTTTAGGTTTTCTTGGATTTGATTTGCTATATCAGAAGTGCTTTCAGTTTGGCATTGCCTAAAAAAGGCACTATGGGAGAACACAATATTTTAGCTAATATTTGAAAACCTAGAGGGGAGAGGTGCAAACCATCCCTGGCAAAGCAGCGTGGTCTCATCTCCAGGTCTATATTATGTGATCGAATGATTAGGTAATCGAACACCTAAACATCGACCACGTAATATCGAACTGCAAAATAGCAAACCCTGCCTGGAAATGTTACCGTTGGCCAAAGAAAAAAAATTTAGTTTACAGCCAAACTAAGTGGAGGGCTTTGCCCCCCACACCCTTGACGTGGGGGGCTGTGCCCCCCACACCCCTGACGTTGGAGGCTGTGCCCTCCCACCCACCCCTAACTAAATATACTAACTCCGAGGTCACTCCACAGTGGAGAAAATGGCAAAATCCAGTGAACGGCCAAGGGAAATCGTTCCCTGTGTTAAATTGTCAGTTCGCTGTTTTTTGCTTTCGATATTACATGGTCAATGTTTAGATGTTCGATCACCTAATCATTCGATCACGTAATAGAGACCCTCATCTCCTTCCATGCTGACAAATATTGCACCCCCTTAGAATGACACCAGAAACAATGCCAGTTATTAAAGTCAATCATCTTTTGTTCATGTTGTGGCATCATCCTTGGAACAGGTAAAATGCTGCTCAACGTTAGGCTCATACCAGCCTGAGACACATATTCTAAGAGCTCCATGATATCTCTCTTCATATAGTCTAGGGAGGTACATCTCAGGTCATTTACTCCCATATAGACTTTTACTGAGACATATTGGTAATTCTAGTCCAGTGACCTGAGTGCATGCGTAATGTGGTAGATCCTAGCCACTGATGAGCAATTGACCGTAACTTTCTCCTTTCTCACCCCGGTGAGAGGGACATCAGTGTGTCTCACGATGGAGTCTCTAATGACTAGAATGCTGGATTGTGTGGTGGCTTGCCTTATAGGCTTAGAGGTAGAGGCTCCATAAGATGTAGGTCTATGTGTTGATAGGGGTGTTGTTTTGAAAGAGGGCATTTGGGGGGGCTGTTGAGGGTATTTGTTATGTGTACTTCATCTAGGAGGTCTTTGTGGTTTAGGAAGGTTACATGAAAGTGCCTCAGCATATGTGGGTCGATATGTCTGCTTTGAATTGTGCGTGATGGGTGCAATGTGTGTACTACTGACAACCTTATTGACATTAGGATTACTTTTATGTGAGAGCTTTGTCTCCAGTGACATTGTATAAATACATCTCTCACATACCATATCAGTTTGTTTGAGAATTAACTGGCTGTCACTAAATATGAGGCAATTTCTACGTTGCCTCAGAATGCCCATATCCACCAAGCAGGTAACAGAGCCAGTAGGAAAGTTGATAGCCATGGCAACAGACCCTTTTTTTATTGATTAGACAGTTGGAGTGAGAATATCAGTCACTCTCAGAAGTATCTGGCTTGCAAATATGTGGACAGTGCTGTGTGCAACTAGGTATTGGGGAAATTTCAGTTGTGCTTTTACATGAAAATTGCCACTCAAGTTGTCTGAGTCTGTATAGAGCACTGCCAAACACTTGAGGGGAAACTAATATGTACACCCTGAAAATTTAAAGATGAAGTATTTAGGCAGATATTCTGAAGTTAGAAACAAATCAAGCAGTATTTGCTGAAAACAAAGAATTAGCTTGTCAAGAATGAGGAAAAGAGAGGAATTGCATGAATGGCTGCTGTCTGACTGCTACTAATGCCAGTCTTACCACAGCTTCACTCTGTTGGGATACATTGCTCCTTTGCTTCTTCTCTCACCAGAAGCAAAATGTTAGCACCAATCGCAAGAACAGAAGCAGGCCACAGCCTGTTTGGTAATCCACAGTCTTGTCCGAGATGATGCAAGGGTCTTTAGGCTTCTAGCCTTTTTCTGGTAGATGCCTTGAATAGGTACTAGACCAGTCAGGAACGTTAAGCACAGACACTCTCCAACTAGAAACAGTCAGGAATCAATGCACTCTCCTCCCTCTATCACCAGGACTAGAATATAAGCACAGATTACAAGCTGCCACCTATAAAGCAGTTATTAGGCTTTGTGGTGATCAGCAGTCTCCACAAAATAATGTCCCTGTACTCCTTCTCTCACCAGAAGAAAACAGAAGCACTAATCCCAAGATGACTACTGAGAGGCAGAATGTGGGCTCTGTAATAACTGGTGGTCTTCCAATAGTTGTTTAAAGGTAAGATGAAAAAAAAACAATTTATCCTAAACACTGCATTGTGTACTAAGCAGTTAGATATGAGGGTAACTTAAGTTTTAGCTGTCTAAGTGGAGAGCTACTATTTTTAAAAGAGCAAGATAGATTGAAAAAGGGTGGGCACCTTTTTATTCTGGTACTATGGAATACAGTGGGATGGCCAATAAATTTATATAGTTGAATGGGAGTTGTTTTACAAAGTAACAGATGTGAAGTTGTTCAGTCTCGCCGTTCATTCTTGACTGATGGGTTCGAAGCTGATCCCTAGGCTGATCCTGGCCATATGCAAAGTTTGAGGTCTTCCAGTAGCTCGAGGCCAAGCCCCTATCCCATGATGCACTCGTGAATTAACCCAGATCTAGATTGCCGCGGCATCTGATCGAAGGTTCCAGTGAAAGCTCGGGCCAGAGCTTCTTAGAACGAGCTCTGAGCGTGGTATTGTGAGTTAAGGCTTTTATATATTTTTTTTCTGTCAGAATTTCTATATCTTTGTGTGTGTGATTCCCTTCTAATTCCCTTAGTATTTTTTGGGTAGTTTTAAAAACTTCTTAGTTAGTTAAAGTTTATTCCCCTCCCCCCTGTGTGTGTGTGTGTGTGTGTGTGTGTGTGTGTGTGTGTGTGTGTGTGTGTGTGTGTGTGTGTGTGTGTGTGAAGGTATGTGCGTGTGGGCCTGTACTCTTTTTCCTTCTCTAATATGTCTGAAGGCCCAAAAGCTGTGTTTTCTAAATGCTCCGAGTGTGGCCATAAGCTGTCCCCAGCGGATGGCCACACTCGGTGCATTATTTGCCTGTGTGTTGATCACCTTTCTTCGGGCTGCACAATTTGTGCAGGCTTCAACCCCAGGGCTTTGAGGGATAGGAGAACGAAGCTAATCCTTGCGGGCCTTTTGCCCCCTGATTCCACTTCGTCCTCCTCCTCCTCTGTGGCGCCAGCTACCTACTCCGATCCCCTGGCTGGGACTCAACCTCCTTCTTTGGCCCAGGAGGAAAGGGACGGAAAAAAGAAAGACAAGAAGGACAGGGAGCGGGAAAAATTTAGACACCGTAGCCACAAGAGACGGTCCGAGTCAGCTCCATCGGCGCCGCCATCCAAGCAGCTTGCCTCTCCCCTTAAGGTCTCCGGGCCTTCTCCCTCCTGGCTTCGTTCTCCACGTTTCTCCCCGGAGCCGGAGGAGGAGACCTGGTCACCTTCGAGGTTGTCTAGGTGGCCTTCCCGGCCGGCCACGGCAGCCTCGTCCAGATCAACAAGGAGTTTATCCGACGCAGACATGGACCGGATGATGCGTCAATTTCTTCAGGCACAGCTGCAGATGGGAGTGCTCTTGCCTCCCCCCTCCGGGGGGGGGAGCTTGACCCCCTTTTTCACCCCCATTGCTCCTTCTCCGACCCACTATCGGGGTTCGGAGCTGTTGGATCCGACTAGCTTCGGAGCTGGGGTAGTGTCGGCACCAGCACTGTTTCTTACTTCGGCACCGACTGTACCCTCGAGTCTGTCGGATCCTTTTTCGGATTCGAGCTCTCAGGGCCGTGAGTTGAGCGTCAGATCCGGAGGGGTTAGTGGGCCTTTGGTACCGTTGACGTTGGAGCACACTACTCTTTCGGATCCGATCGTGTCACCTTCGGTGCCGATCCGCACGTCTGATCCAAGGGGACTGCTTTCAGATCCTAGGGAAAGCAGTTCACCCTCGGCATTCGACATCATGGAGAGGGTCCTTTCGAGGGATTCGAGGCCCCAGGCTCTTGCTACGGATCCACCCGCCATTCCCTCTCAGACGGGCCTGTCTTCCATCATCCGGCCCCAGGGACAGCCTGCACCTACGTCCCAGATGGTTCCCGATGAGGAACAGGACATTGTTGGTGAGGCGTCTTCAGACAGCCCCCCCGAGGAGGTCCCTCACAAACGAAAGTGCAAGAGGAGGCACTTGGACTCACCTGAGTCCCTCACAGAAGACACGGACTTAGAGGAAGGGGAAGGTTCCCCAAGGTCACCCCCCGAAGATGTCTCCTTTGGAGACATTATGGAAATGTTGCGCATTAGAGGGGGGTGGTCTGCCCAAAAATCTTCCTCGGATGAGTCTGTGTTTCTGGAGGCGTTTGACGCAGGCTCATCTACCTCTTGGGTGTCCCCTCCCGCCGAACCCCTGGTGGACCTCATAACTACTAGGGCATGGAAGGAGCCGGACACTGTCGAGCCAATATCCAAGAGACCGGACAGGATACTCAGCCCTCTCACGGACAGGACAGTTTGGAGCAAGGGTGCCCCAGTGGATGCCATGGTGGTGGTGGCTGCCACTAAAAAGGAATTAGCACAGGAGAGTTCCTCGGTACATTCTCCAGACAAGGAGTCTCGGATGATGGACCGCCTTGGAAAGCGGATGTTCGCTTCAGCGACTTTCTCTGTAAGGTCACTGAACTATATGGCACATGTAATTCGGCTCCAGCGAGACCTGATCAAAGAGTACGCTGGGTCACCCCCAGAGTCCATGTCGGCCAAAGACAAATGGACCTTCTCGGCTCGAATGGCTACTCTCAAGTCGATTACTAACACATCTATGCGGCTTCTCTCCCATGCCACGGAGGGAGCGGCTAGAGCCAGTGGAACAGGCGATCTGAAGTAGGAGATTCATTTGTCTACAACCTGTGGGATATGGATCCGATATCGGATCCGAACCGGCATGGTTTACCAGCTATGGATCCGAGCTCTCAGCCCCTCCCCTCACCCATAATGTCTGCTCTCCCTTCATGACCTCAGATCTAGTTTGCCGCGCTGGTGACCAGATTTGTGTTCCTAGAGCTCTGCAGCTAAGTGTATTTTTCAAGTATTTAGAAAGTTTAAAATTGAATTTTTGTGTGAAAGTTGTATGAAAGTATAGGATTCCCTTTTACTTAATTATATTTTTTTAGTGTTATATATTGTTTTTACTTTCCCTCGCTGGTAGCGAGTGTGTGTTTGGGCCTGTTGTGTGTTTTAGTTGCTTTTACTTTTTACCTTTAGTTTAAGTGACTGTAGCTCTTTGGGATGTCTGAACAACCCAAAGCTGTGTTCTCTAAGTGCTGCGAGGGGAGCCATAAGCTTTCCCCTGCTGATGGCCACACTCGGTGCGTGAGATGCCTTGGGGTTGAACACCTCACTTCTGGATGTTCCATTTGTGCAGGGTTCAACCCCAGGGCATTGAAGGAGCGGAGGTCCAAGCTTGTCTTGGCGGGACTTTTGCCCCCAGACTCGGCTCTGGCCTCTGCTCCTTCGGGGGTAACCGTTTCTTCGGTGGCCTCCTCTCCGGCTCCCCCTACTCCTCCTGGGACTCAACCTCCCTGTAGTGGTTCGGAGGAGAGGGAAGCTAGAAAGAAGGACCGGAGGGAGAAGCACCATAAGCGGCGGGCCGAGACCTCTGTTTCGGCCCCGCCTGCCAAGCGGGCTTCTCCTCCGGCCTCCTTGTCTGCTGGTTCTCCCCCTCCTCGGCTCCGGTCACCTGTGTGCTTTTCACCGGGACCTGAGGAGGAGGAGACCCGATCTCCATCAAGGCTATCCAGGAGGCACTCTAGGCCTACCTCGGTAGCCTCGTCGAGATCGACGTATAGCTTGTCGGACGCTGATCTGGACCGGATGATGAGAAGGTTCATCCAGGCCCAGATGCAGATGGGAGTGTTTGCCTCCCTCTCTGGGGAGCTCGACCCTTTTAAACCAATTGCTCCTTCTCCGACCCGCTACCCGGGTTCGGAGCAGTTGAGCCGAGCAGCTTCGAGCCGGGGTGGGCCGGCACGGATAGTACGTGGTACTTCGGAGCCGACCCTGCGGTCGAGTGGTTCGGATCCAACCTCTCGGAGCCTGGATCCGAAGCCGGATCTGGAGGATCAGTGCTCCTTCGGCGCCGCCTGTGTCGGAGCGCACTGTCCCTTCGGATCCGAGTGCCGCGCCGCTCCGATCCACTCGGATCCGAGGGGAGCCGATTGTCGGATCCATTGGTCGAGGTCGGCTCCCTTCGCTTTTGATGTAGTGGAGAGGGCCCTGTTGAGGGTCTCCGGACCCCGGCACTTGCTTCGGCCCCCGCGCCCATCTGCACTGGGTCAGGCTTCCACCATCCGCCTTTGGGACAGCCCGCCTTTGCCCCAAGCTGTTCCCTTGGAACAGGTCACTGTTTGCAGGAATCCTCTGACAGCCCCCGAGGATGTTCCCGCAAACATACGTGCAAAAGGAGGCACATTGACTCCCCCGAGTCTCTCACAGAAGACACGGACTTGGAGGAAGGGGAAGGCTCCCCAAGATCACCGCCTGAGGATGTCTCATTTGGAGACATCATGGAAATGCTCCGCATAGGGGTGGTCTGCCCCAAGTCTTCCTCGGACGAGTCCGTGTTCTTGGAGGCATTTGAAGCGGGCCCGTCTACCTCTTGGGTGTCCCCTCCTGCCGACCCCCTGGTGGACCTCATTACCACCAGGGCGTGGAAGGAACCGGACACCGTGGAGCCAATCCCAAAAAGGCCCGACCATATTCTCAGTCCCCCAGCTGACCGTGCCCATTGGAGTAAGGGGCCTTCGGTAGATGCCATGTTGACGGCGGCTGCCACCAAGAGGGAACTTGCTCAGGAGAGTCCCTCTGTCCATCCCCCGAGCAAGGAGTCTCGGATGATGGACCGCTTTGGGGAAGCGGATGTTTAGTTAGCGACCTTCTCAGTGAGGGCACTGAACTACCTGGCACATGTGATTAGGATGCAGCGCGATCTTATAAAAGAATACGCTGCATCTCCCCCAGAGTCCATGTCGGTGGAGGACAAAGTGCTGCACTCCACCCGTATGGCCACTCTTAGGTCCGTCACCAATACCTCTATGCGGCTACTGTCCCATGCTACGGAAGGTGCCGCTAGAGCCGCAGGGGCAGGCCTAGTTACTAGACGTCAGGCCTGGCTCCGTCATTGCGATTTTTCGGAGCCCTTCAAGGCGTCATTTGCGAACGCCCCTTTCGATGGTTCTGTCCTCTTTGGCAAGACTGTTCATGACACTTTGACCCAGAGCGAGAAGGACGGGAAGACGCTGTCTGCCATCGGAATCCGCTTTTCTGCACCCCAGAGGCCCTATTCTAGGAACCAAAAGGGTCAGAAGAAGATGTGGTTCCGAAGTCGCAGCAATCCCTGCCTGCTCCGGACAACCAGTCCTTCCGTGGCAGAGGAGGACAGCGAGGACGCCACCCTAGGGGCAGAGGGGCTCCCAGGAACTGGGTCCAGAGAACCTTCTCTGAACGGCCCGCAGCAGCCCTGAAGGGTTGCCCGGCTGCTCTACTCTGGAGGCAGTCGGGGACGTTCTGAGCACCTAGCGGCATGGGAGTCCATAACATCAGACCGCTGGGTCCTCCAGATCATATCCAGAGGATACCGTATACCTTTCCTTCACTTGCCAAAATTGAAGTCCCTCCCCGACGTTCCACCCGGTCAGTGGGAGGCCGCTTTGGCAGAAATTGGCCATCTGCTAAAGAAAAGAGCCATCCAGCCCGTCCCCCCAGACCAGATCGGATCAGGGTTCTACTCCAGGTTCTTTTTAGTGCCAAAAAAGACGGGGGATCTAAGACCAATTTTAGACCTTTCATTCTTGAAACAGCCAATACTAGCAGAAATCTCCTTTATCTCCACAAGACCTGGTACCTCGGCATCTCGCCTTCAATGGATCACAATTCAGCATGGAGCAATAACACTTTTTATATACATTAATTATATCAATCATTCAATTAATTATACAATTAAATTCAAAAAAGGAGGGAAAACTTTATATACATGTTTTTTAAAGTGATATCACAATACTTACTGCAAAAATGTTATATAAAAAAACTTTATATATATGCACATACATATATTATACTTAATATATAATTTCATTATTTTGTTATTTTATATATGTATATATATGTATATAAATATAATATATATAATTTATATAATTTATAGACATTGTGAAATATAATGTAAATATCAAAATTATTTTAACATATTTAAATTAATTCATCAGATACCCAATTCCAAATTGAGACCAAAAGGTTTTAGAGTGTTGAACTTCAAAATCATCCTAGTTTCAAGTTCTAATAGTTTGTCACAAATATTATCACCCCTAGTACAAAAAGGCTTACCTAATATGCTGAATTTTAAACAATCTATCTTCCCCTCATGTGTCTCAAAAAAATGTTTAGCAACTGGACTGCATAAATTTGAATTTTTAATGTCCCTTAAATGTTCTAAGATTCTGATTCTAACCATTCTTTTGGTCTGTCCAATATACCATATATTATTACAACTACAACCAAGTATATAAACAACACCAATAGATTTACAATTAAAATAGTGTTTTGGGTTATGGTTAACATTATTAATAGATCTAACATTGATTATTCTATCACATATACTGCATGAATTGCATCTAAATGAACCCAAATTAACAGCATAGGAAATTCTTTTAGCTGAAAGATTATTATTTAATATTTCTTTTAAATTCTTTCCCTTTTTATATGAAAATATAATGTGATGTGGGAAAAGTTCACCTATGGAATCATCCTCGCTAACCAGATACCAAAACCTTTTGATTAAAGAAACAAATATTTCAGAGAAAGCTGTGTATCTGGTTACGAAAAATATATTTTCCACATCTCTATCTTTTTTGGTCAAACCCACAAAATCCAAAAAATCCATTTGAGGCTTATTAGATATTCTATGCTTGTTCATGACATCATTCATGCATTTCAACAAATGTTTTTTATCATATCCTCTTTCACTTAACCTTAGGAACACCCCATTTAACTCATGATCTAACTCAGATTCTATACTAGTATGCTGATATATTCTTTTAAATTCTCCATAGGGCAAGGCTTTCAATAAATGGGGAGGATGCATGCTCGTAGCATGCAAAAACATATTTACTGATGTATCCTTTCTGTAAGGTCTAAATTCAACAGTGTTATTTCTTACAAACAGGGTCAGATCCAAACAATTAATTTGATTTCGATTAACCTCATAGGAAAAAGATAAACTATGTTCATTAGTGTTTAATAATTCAAAAAATTCACAAAATTCAACTATATCCCCTTTGCATATGAAAATAAGGTCATCAATAAAACGATTGTACAAGATGACCTTATATTTGAAAAATTCAGTAGGATAAATAAACCTTTTTTCAAAAAAATCCATATATATCACAGCATAATTGGGAGCATAAGCAGCTCCCATAGCCGTCCCCTTTGTCTGTAAAAAATACTCATCATTAAACACAAAATAGTTGTGGGTCAAACAGAATTCTAACAAAGAAATCAAAAAACTAGTCCTGGGACCTTCACCTAACATGTTTAGAATAGCATCAAGTCCCCATCTGATATTGATGTTTGTGTATAAAGATTTGACGTCAATAGTCACCCAATAAAAATCACTATTCCAAGAAATCTTTTGTACTTCATTAATTAACTCTTGGGTGTTACTGATATGAGCACTGACCCTATTAAGATAAATTTTTAGTTGAGAATCCAAGAAAACGTTAACATTCTCTAAGAAAGACCCTATCCCTGATACTATAGGCCTACTAGGGGGCTCATTTAAGTCCTTGTGTATCTTAGGTAATGCATATAGTATGGGTGTAACAGGTTCTTTGATATACATTTTCTTGACATCAGCATAAGAAAAAAATCCTAATCGTTCACCCCTTTCCAAAAGACTTAAAAGTTCTTCATTGTAAGTTTTTAATGGGTCCCTATTAAGTTTAGTGTATTCTTCACTATTGCAAAGCAACTTATTAACCATAACACAATAGTCAGATCTATTTTGAATAACCCAATTACCCCCTTTATCAGCACATTTGAATATGTAATTATTTTTCAGTTCCTTTAGATTTTTTAATGCCTGCCACTCTTCTTTAGTTAAATTAAATTGTTTTTTCTCTCTACAAAATTGCTTGAACATTAACTCTGTTTCCTTTAAGAGCACTTTTTGAAACACTGAGATGGCTGGCACTGATATGGTAGGTGTAAACTTGCTTTTTACATTTCTAAATTTTGGCATCTTTAATTTACCATATCCTGTCAAATAATCAACATTGGAACTGATATCAGTGTTGTATTCAGTAGAACGGATATCTCCTTCTTCAAAAAGACAATCAATTTCATCATACTCATAATTGTATATGGACATGTTCAATAAACTATCATCAAAATCAATTACATTAGAAACTTCATCTTCAGTCTCATTTTCAATAAAATTAGAGACATTTATGTTCAAATTCACATTCACATTTACATCCGCATTAGTAAATTTCTTAAAATATACTCTTAATAATAACTTGCGGATGAATGCTTTCACTTCTAAGTAAATGTCAGCAAACGAGGGGAAAACCGTAGGGATAAATTTATTCCCCTTATGCAAAACATTTATCATATTATCACTTAAACACAAGTCCGATAAGTTGACACATTCTAGGGAATTAACACTGCGACAAATTCTATCAGATGTAATAGTTCTCAAACCTTCATTTTCATTTGTAACGGTTGCGACCCTTTCTGCCATTTCTGCCGTTCCGCCCCTTGTTACCGTTGTCATTTTGAAAGTTTACATCCTCCGTGGAACTAAAATTGGAGCCTTCATTAGAAATCTCTACAATGTCCCTATTGACAACTCGATTAGCAGCAGCAGTTCTGGCAAAAGAGACATTTTTGGCAGTATTTTCCTTTTCTGTTGAGGAAAACGATGACGCTGATGCTGAGTAGTTCCGGCGCTTTGAGCTGCGAGTCCAACTCCGCCCCCTAGACCGATTGCGTACAGGTTCACGCTGCCAGCTGAAGATAATGCCTGTTTCATAGTCTTTAAGGTCCCGAACTAACTTGTTGCGCTTTCTCTGCACAACATCTGCCTCTAACTTATTCATTCTCTCACTAATATTAGCCATTTGAGCTCTGTAATTGACCTTTGCTACAAGTTCATTCTGTAACAGAGATATTTCATTTTTCAACTTATCGTGACACTTTTGATTCCTTTTAATCAGTATGCGAAGCCAGCCTGTAGTACACAACAGAGAAGTTTGTTTCCATTCCTCCAAAAGATCACATTCATCATCGGAAAAAGGTGCAGCAGGCAATTTATCAATGCGTAAACCCCTAGGGGTAATATTAAGGCTCACATACTTTTCTAAAAGTCTAGTGTCGAAATACAAAGCAACTTCTTTGGCCATCAGTTTATTCAGCTGGGCAAATCGACCATCTGCATCTATATTCCCCCCAAGATTCCATGGATCATTGCTGGTAAATCTTCTGTCACGCTCCGTTACCATGTCTTGAAATAACAAGTTGTTATATGCATTATATGTAACGCTCCGTTCGGAGCCTTCAGTACCTGACATAATTCACAATGTCCAGTAAATGTTCAACGTAAAAGTTGGTTTCATTCGATATCAGAGAACTCACTGCAAAAAAAGTATGGCTTGGATCCGAAATAAATATAACCAAACAATTATTCCAGCATTGTTTGGTTATACTTTCATTCTTGAACCTGGCAGTTCCCAAGGAGAAGTTCCGAATGGTCACGTTGCAGTCTATTCTCCGCCTTCTGGGAGAAAATCACTGGATGTGCTCCATAGACCTCAAGGATGCATACTACCACATACTTATGGACAGGCGCTCCAGGAGGTTTCTCCGCTTCCGGCTGGGAGCCAGTCACTACCAATTCCGGGTCCTTCCTTTGGTCTCACCACAGCCCCCAGGGTGTTCACCAAAGTATTAGCAATGGTAGCGGCCCACCTGAGGCTTCAGGGGGTGCAGGTCTTTCCCTACCTGGACGACTGGCTTCTCACCGCCCCAACAAGGCATCTACTACTTTTGGCGCGAGACTCCTTCCTCCATCTTGCTCCCCGTCTGGGCATCACAATAAACACAGAAAAATCCAACCTAGCACCCACGCAGTTCATAGATTTTATAGGTGCCAGGTTAGACACAAGGAGATTAAGAGCCTTCCTCACTGCGGACAGAGTTCAAAATCTGCAATTCCAGGTGCAGGCCATTCTCCACTCAAGCTCAGTTCCGGCGGAGTTGGTCCTGAGGGCCCTAGGGTCCATGGCGGCAGCAATAGCGCTTCTTCCTCTTGCCAGGTTCAATATGCGCATCCTTCAATGGACACTCCTAGTTCAGTGGTCATATCTTGCTCTTCCTATGCATCATCCCATTGCGATCAGCAAGGCTTGCAAGCGGTCCCTCCTGTGGTGGCTACACTCTCCAGATCTCCACGGAGGCCGCCCATTTTGTGCTTCTCCCCCTCAAGCCACGGTGACCACGGACGCATCCCGCCTCGGGTGGGGTGGGGGGGGCATTTTGCAGGCCGGACGGTCCAAGGCACGTGGAACGAATCAGAGACCTTACTGCATATCAACGTTCTAGAGATGAGAGCAGTGCTTTTAGCATTGCTAGCACTTCAGGCCTTTCTTCCCTTGGGAACAATTGCGATTCAATCGGACAACATGTCGGTTGTCTGGTATATCAACAAACAAGGAGGAACCAGGTCTTACCCTCTTTGTCGAGAAGCCATGAGAGTGTGGGAATGGGCAATCTCCACCAACCGCTTTCTCATAGCAACGCATATTCCGGGTCGGTCCAACATCCTGGCGGACAAACTCAGTCGCACCATTCTCACTCCTTACGAGTGGTCTCTCAATACTCAGGTAGCGGAACGCATCTTCGCACGGTGGGGAACTCCTTGTTGCGATCTTTTTGCCTCTCCCTCAAACACCAAGTGCGACAGTTTTTTCGCTCTGATACCTCCTCCCGGAGGTGCCCCAAGAAACGCTCTGGTGCATGCTTGGCCACCCGGTCTTCTTTATGCTTATCCCCCCTTACCTCTGATGCTCCAAGTTCTTCAGAAAGCCTCTCGGTTGGGGTGCAGAATGATTCTCATTGCTCCGTTTTGGCCTCGACAGATCTGGTTCCCCTTCCTAAGGTCTCACTCAGTGAATCCTCCTTGGATTCTAGATCCCATTCCGGATCTGATATCTCATCCATCCCACTTATCTCCTCTGAACCTGGACAACCTGAAGCTGACCGCTTGGCTGCTCCAGTTCCACTCTTGATCAGGACTCCCGGTATTTCGTCCCCTGTAAAGGCCATCCTGGTGGCGGCTCATAAGCCATCCACTAGGAAAGTGTACCGTAGCAAGTGGAAACGGTTCTCTTTGTGGGCGGAGCGGCAAGGCCTAAACCCCTTCACAGTTCCTCTCCCTTTGGTGCTTGATTTTTTAACCACTCTTTTTAATGATGGTGCCAGCAGTTCCACGGTCAAAGTACAACTTGCGGCAATTTCTCATTATCACATTGGCCATGACTCCAATCCACTGATGTCTGCCAAATTGTGTAAGATTTTCCTTAAAGGTACTTTTCTTCTCAGGCCCCCTATAAAGCAAGCGGTTCCTCCTTGGGACCTTTCCCTAGTTCTCCAGGCCTTGACCGCCCCCCCCCTTCGAACCGGCGGCTACGGTAGATCTGAAATTCTTATCTTTCAAGACCGCCTTCTTAGTAGCCATTACTTCGGCCAAGAGAGTCTCTGAGCTTCAAGCATTATCAGCTAAACCTCCTTACTTGGTCTTTCATCCGGACCATGTTTACCTCAGGACCAACCGCCCTTTCTTCCTAAGGTAGCGCCTGAAGCAAACATTAATCAATCTATTAACCTCCCTGTTTTCTTCCCTAAATACCAAAACAAGGGTGAATACAAGCTTCACTCCTTAGATGTTCACAGGCAACTTAGATTTTATCTAAACAGGACGGCTGGTCATAGGCAATCCGACCAGTTGTTCATTTCCTTTGCTAAATTTAATTTGGGCAAGCCAATTTCTAAAGTCTCATTATCTCGCTGGATTTCACAATGTATCTTGTTGGCTTATCAAGCTTCGGGAAGGCCCGCACCGGAGGGTGTACATGCCCATTCAACCCGGTCAGTCTCTTCCTCGGCAGCCTTTAAGGCTAGGATTCCTCTAGATGATATTTGTGCAGCAGCCACGTGGGCTTCATCTCATACTTTTATTTCCCACTACAAGTTGGATCTTACATCTAGGGGTAGAGCATCCTTTGGCTCCGCAGTGCTCCGGAATATCCTTCCATGATGGCCGCCCAAGATTCAGGTAGCTGGGGACTCTGTCCCACAGGTTGTAGACAAATGAATCTCCTACTTCAGATTTAGAAGTTATGTATTCACCATAACGTTCCATCTGAGTAGGTGTATTCATTTGTCTGCAACCATCCCGCCCTCCTATCCCCCTGGCCTGTCAGTTTCCTGCATATGATGTGTTACCCTTTTCAGGGTGTTCTTGCTGTTGGCAAACTCGATCTGAGGTCATGAAGGGAGAGCAGGGCATTATGGGTGAGGGGAGGGGCTGAGAGCTCGGATCCATAGCTGGTAAACCATGCCGGTTCGGATCCGATATCGGATCCATAACCCACAGGTTGCAGACAAATGAATACACCTACTCAGATGGAACGTTATGGTGAGTACATAACTTCTAATTGTCTTACGTAGACAGGCCTGGCTCCATCTCTGCGATTTTGCGTAACCCTTCAAGGCGTCCTACGCGAATGCCCCCTTTGACGGTTCTACGCTCTTCGGCAAAACCATCCGCGATACGCTTCTTCAGAGCGAGAAAGACGGGAAGACGTCTGCCGTCGGGATCCGCTTCTTGGCTCCTCAGAGGTCCTACTCCAGGAACCAAAGAGGACAAAAGAAGATGTGGTTCCGGAAAGCTCAAACAATCCCGTTTCGCTCCGGATCCTTCGTCCTTCATAGGCAGAGGAGGACAAGGTGGACGCCGGCCCAGAGGCAGGGGGGGGGGGGCGAAGAATTTTGGGACGAGGGAACCTTTTTCCGATCGACCCGCGCAGCAACCCTGAGGGGTTGCCCGACTGCTCCTCTCTGGAGGCAGTCGGGGGGGGGGCGCTTCTCGGAGCACCTAGCAAATTGGGAGTCCATTATGACAGATCGCTGGGTGCTCCAAATTATATCCAGAGGCTATTCTATCCCATTCCTAACGTATCCTCCCCGGTCGGGGAGTCTCCCCGATGTTCCACCCAATCAGAGGGAGGTAGCAGCCTTCGAAATACGAGAGCTGCTAAGAAAAAGAGCCATCCAGCACGTCCCCCTTGGGCAATCCGGATTAGGCTTTTACTCCAGGTTCTTTTTGGTGCCAAAAAAGACGGGAGACTTACGACCAATTCTCGACCTGCCCACACTGAACCTGTCAGTCGCCAAAGAAAAGTTCTGGATGGTCACTATTCAATCCATTCTCCCACTTTTACAGGAGAATGACTGGATGTGCTGGATAGACCTCAAGGATGCATACAACCACATTCTAATGGACAGGCGATCCAGGGGGTTTCTCCACTTTCGGCTGGGAGCCAGCCATTATCCGTTCAGGGTCCTACCCTTCTTTCTCACCACAGCCCTCAGGGTGTTCGCCAAGGTCATGGCAGTTGTAGGGGCCCACCTGAGGCTTCAGGAAATACAGGTCTTTCCTTACCTGGACGACTGGCTCCTAACCACCCCCACTAGGCATCTACTATGTTCTGGCAGGGACTACTTCTTACATCTAGCCCGCCGTCTAGGGATCACGATCAACCACAAGAAATCCTCCCTTCAACCTACTCAGATTTTGGATTTCATAGGTCCAGGATAGACGCTGTACAATCCAGAGTCTTTCTGACAGCGGACAGACTTCGCACTCTAAACCTTCACATTCTGACTCTTCTACAATCATCATCCCCCCCAGCAGAACTAGTCCTGAGGGCTCTGGGGTCCATGGCAGCAGCCATCAATCTGTCACCTGTCGCACGTCTGAAGATGAGAATCCTTCAATGGACCTTACAGGTTCATTGGTCCATCCTACGTCACCCCCTGTCTACACCTATCCCCCTCAGCAGGATTTGCAGGGAGTCGCTACTTTGGTGGCTCCGTTCCAGAGACCTCCGGGAAGGGCGCCCTTTCTCTATATCTCCACCCCAAGTCACGGTGCCCATGGACGCATCTCTCCTCGGGTGGGGTGGGCATTGCATGGACAGATCCGTCCAAGGCACATGGACTCACACAGAGACCTCATTGCATATCAGTGTCCTGGAGATGAGGGTGGTGCTTCTAGTGTTGCAGGCTCTCCATCCCCTTCTTCCTCCAGGGACTATTGCAATTCAAACAGACAACATGTCGGTAGTCTGGTACATAAACAAACAGGGGGGAACCAGATCTTACCCACTTTGCAGAAAGGCCATGAGAGTGTGGGAATGGGCGATATCCACCAACCGCTTTCTCATAACAATGCACATCCTGGGTCGGTCAAACATTCTAACGGACAGGTTGAGTCGAACGATCCTCTCACCTTACGAGTGGTCTCTAAACCCAGTAGCAGCGGAGCAAATCTTCCTCAGATGGGGTCAACCTTGCTGCGATCTGTTCGCCTCGCCTTCGAACACAAACTGCAGCAAGTTCTTTGCCCTAATTCCCCCACCAGGGGAAGTCCCCAGAGATGCTCTGGTTCATGCTTGGCCATCCGGTCTTCTGTATGCTTATCCTCCTCTTCCATTGATGACAAAATTCTTGCAGAAAACTCGTCTGTTGGGGAGCAGAGTTATCCTCATAGCCCCATTCTGGCCTTGCCAAACTTGGTTCACATGCCTACGGTCTCATCTAGTACATCCTCCCTGGATTTTAGATCCCATTCCGGATCTGATCTCTCATCCTTTAGGATTGAAGACCCCCGACCTGGACTACCTCAAGCTCTCAGCTTGGTTGATCCAGTTCCATTAATGGCTAGGACTCCCGGTATATCTTCCTCAGTTAAGGCCATCCTGGTGGCCGCTCATAAACAGTCTACCAGGAAAATCTACAAGAGTAAATGGAAGCGTTTCTCTATCTGGGCGGAGCATAGGAATTTGGATCCCTTCACGGCTCCTATCCCAGCAGTTCTCGACTTTCTATCCCATATTTTTCATCGAGGGGCTAGTTCTTCTACTAGTAAAGTTCAATTGGCAGCTATTTCCCACTTCCACGTTGGAAACAGTTTAGGCCCCCTAGCTTCCTCCAAGATTTGCAAAACATTCCTGAAAGGAACCTTCCTGTTAAGACCCCCTATTAAAGATGCAGTTCCTCCATGGGATCTAACCTTAGTTCTTCAGGCTCGGACTGGTCCCCCTTTTGAGCTCGCAGCTTCAGTCGACTTAAAATATGTATCTTGGAAAACTGCCTTCCTGATTGTCATTACCTCAGCTAGAAGGATATCGGAGCTTCACGCTCTTTGCAGTAAGCCTCCATGCATCATCTTTCATAAAGACAGGGTTTCCCTCAGGACTAATCCCTCCTTTCTGCCTAAAGTGGCTTCAGAAGCCAATATCAACCAGTCCATCAATCTACCTGTCTTCTTTCCTAATTATCAAAACAAAGGAGAGTATAGAGTTCATTGTCTGGATGTTTATAGACAGTTACGATTTTACTTAAACAGAACAGCCGAGCTTCGAAAATCAGATCAACTTTTTGTGTCATTTGCTAAATCTTGTCTGGGTAAACCAGTGACAAAAGTAACCTTAGCTAGATGGATTTCCCAATGCATCCTTCTCGCATACAAAAGCTCTGGTCGACCTGAGCCCCTGAGGGTGCGAGCCCATTCTACCCGATCTATGGCTACTTCTACTGCTTTCTGGTCAAGGGTTTCTTTGGATGACATTTGCTCAGCAGCTACTTGGGCTTCCTCTCATACCTTTATTACACATTATAAATTGGATATAATATCCAGAGGACGCGCATCTTTTGGCTCTGCAGTGCTCCGGAATATCCTTCCATGAGGACCTCCCAAGTTGTTGGTAGCTGGGGACTCTGTCCCACAGGTTGCTGATCAAATGAAGTTAACTACTTCAGATAAAGAAGTTATGTACTCACCATAACGTTCCATCTGAGTAGGTAACTTCATTTGTCAGCAACCAACCCTCCCTCCATCCCCCGGGCCCTTAGATATTAAGTTGTCAATCTCGCCTTCATTCTTGCTGGATGGGTTCGGAGCCGATCGTCGGCTCCGACTCGGCCACTTACTAAAGCTCGAGAGCTTATTTTACCAGCTCGAGGCAACCCTATATTCCATGATGCTAGGCGATAACTCCCCAGATCTCGTTTGCCGCTTTTGCTTGCGAGATGCGTTTTTTTACCGGCTCCTGGTAAGTCTTTATATATATATATATATATATATATATATATATATATATAGATATATAGTGTTCAGACACCCTTTTGAGTTAATTTTTCACCTAGTTGTTTCTTTTCAATAGTTAGCAACTACCTTTAACTCTATTACTGTTTTATACCTTCCCTTTTTATCCCTTATATCCCTCCCCTCCACTCTTAGGTTAGGCCTTAAGCCTGCCCCTTTCCTAATTTTTCTTAGGGATCCTGTGGAGTGTTTGGGTGTGTCAGTATCCCTATTAACATTTTTATTGTTAATTTATAGTTTTTTGAGAGTGTGTGTGTGTTTTTCTCTTACCTTTGTGAACCCTCGACACTGTTATGTCAAAGGAACCAAAGGAAACTAAGGTCTCAGGCTTTAAGAAGTGTGACTCGTGCTGTCAGAAAATGTCTCTGACAGACGGTCACACTTCTTGTGTTTACTGCCTGGGACCCCTGCACCTACAGGACTCTTGTTCTGTATGTCATGCATTCAGTCCAAGAGTCCTGCAGGAACGCAGGAACAAACTTATACTGAAGGGCTTGTTAAAGCCCGAGGGCTCCCCGACTAAGTCTGCGTCCGGGAGGCCCTCGAAACCAGCAAAACCTTCGGCTCCAAGTACTAAGCCTTCGGCTGCTGGCTCCTTGTCTGTGCCTAGATCGGCTCCGGCTGGAGCCGATCCCATTGAGTCACAGGTTCTGGTCTCGGCACCACTCGGTGCAGATACCTCTGAGCCCATGCTTTCACTGTCAGCTCCGGCTGGAGCCGACGTGTCCTCGGCTCCGTTGGCTCCATCTAAGAAGAGGTCAAGATCCCCTTCATTGGAGTCCATCCATTTGGCTCCGAGGTCTCCCCTGCTCTCAGAGCAGAGCCATCGGAGCCGATCTTCTCGGTCGTCCAGACTTTCAGATCACGACCTTGAGAGAGTGGTAAGTAGGCTGTTAATGTCTCAGGCATTGGCCCAGATGATCTCTAGCCCATCTCATCAGACGGTAGCTATTACGACTCCACCTAATTTTCCTCCTTCGACTCTCCCTCAGAGTTCGGAGCCGGAGCTCCTTGGAGCCGTGACTGTTGTGGCATCGGAGCCAATACCTCCCCCTTCGGCTCCTTCGTCTTCCGCTCCGATCTCCTCCTTGATTCCTTCATTGGACGGATCCGGGCGCCTGATCTCTCTCGTCGGCTCCGAGGGGGCGAGTGGCATTGGACCATTGTCCGATCCCGTTCTCCCTCTCGGTGTGTCGGCGCTGGTGAGCTCGGCCCCGACATCGGCCTCGGAGCCTTCCCTGTTGGTGCGGCCTGGGATTCCTACCTCTTCGGAGTGGGGGCCCTCTGGCTTTTCTGATAGGGGAGCCTTCGAGGTGATGAGGAGCGTACTAGCCCCAGGGCATAGTCAACGGTCAGCTCCATCGGCTCCTCCCACTACAGTGCCTGCTGATGTCTCTTCCCACTCTCTTGCTCCCGGACCCAGAGATCCAACGCCTCAGGTTTCCCCACTGGGAATTTCTTCCTCTTTCGAGGCTTCTCCTGACCTGTCAGCGGAGCCTCCACATAAGAGGACATGTAAGAGGAAGCATGTGGACTCCCGAGTCCATTACATCTGACACCGACTTGGATGAGTCGGAGGGATACCCAAAGTCCCCCTCTGAGGATGTCTCTTTCTCAGACATCCTAGAAATCCTAAAGCAGAGGGGGAACTGGTCTTCCCTTAATCCTTCCAAGGACGAGTCGCTGTACCTGGAGGCGTTTGGTTCTCGACCCTCCACCTCCTGGGTGTCTCCGCCTTTCAACCCCCTTATGGAAGTAGTGGCTCGGAAGGCGTAGTCGGCCCCGGATTCGGTGGAACCCACCCCTCGCAGGCCATCTAAATTCATCACAGCACCAGTTGTCAAGCAATTCCTAACAAAAGGTGTACCGGCGGATGCCATGGTGGTGGCTGCAGCCACCAAGAAGGAACTAGCTGATCCTTCAGTACCTATCCATCCTCCTAATAAGGATTCTAGGACCATGGATAGGTACGGTAAGCGGATGTATTCTTCAGCGACCTTTGCCATGCGGTCTCTGAATTACTTGTGTCACTTCACCCGCCTTCAGAGAGATATTCTCAAAGAGTTGGGAGAAGTCTTACAGGATCCATCAGCTGCTGGGTCCCAGGATAAAATAAACTCACAGCTTGGAACCCTGAACTCGATTGTTAACTCCTCCATGCGTCTAATTTCATATGCAGCCGATGGAGCAAGTAGGGCCGCAGGCACAGGAGTGGCCTTAAGGCGTCATGCCTGGATGCGGCTGTGTAATTTCGTGGACCCTTTCAAGGCGTCCTTCACAAATTCCCCTTTTGATGGTTCGGTTTTGTTCGGACCTCAAGTGAAAGACACGTTGACCAGATGCGAACAAGATGGCAAGACTCTTTCTGCCATAGGAGTCCGTTTCTCCACCCCTTCAAGACCATACCCTAAGGGTCAGAAGGGTGGGAAAATGTGGTTCCGCAAATCTCAAGGAGTCACGCCTGACGCAAGAGGTCAGTTTACCCCCAGAGGCAGAGGGGGTAACAACAACAGACGCCGCCCTAGGGGCAGAGGGGGTCCGCAGAACCAGGGTAGCAGGGAGCCTCTCTGACAAACCCTTCCAGCATCCCTGAGATGTTGCCCGATTGTCCACCTTCGGAGGCAGTCGGGGGAAGATTGTCACTGTACTCAATAGCCTGGCTTTCCCTTACTCAAGACAAATGGGTACAGTCGATCATATCTGAGGGTTACAAAATTCCCTTTATCCAAACCCCAATTCAGCAAAAGGGAACCCTTCCAGATGTTCCACCCAGTCTAAGGGAACTAGCAGTATCAGAAATATCAAAACTGCTAGCAAAAAGAGCCATCCAGCCAGTCCCAGCAGACCAACTAGGATCCGGAATCTACTCAAGGTTCGTTTTGGTACCGAAAAAGACAGGGGACTGGAGACCAATATTAGATCTCAGCAAACTAAACAAGTTTGTAAGGAGAACAAGATTCCGGATGGTCACGCTACAGTCCATTCTGCCCTTTCTGGGCAAGGACAATTGGATGTGCTCCGTGGACCTTCAGGATGCGTACTATCACATCAAAATTCACAGATGCTCCAGAAGGTTTCTCCGCTTTCGGCTAGGGTCCAGTCACTACCAATTCAGAGCCCTGCCCTTTGGTCTCACTACAGCCCCCAGAGTGTTCACCAAATGTATGGCAGCGGTTACGGCTCACCTGAGATGGCAAGAATTCCAGGTGTTTCCATATCTAGACAACTGACTCCTCACTGCCACCACCAGGCATCAACTTCTCTAAGCCAGAGCTTACACCATTCACATTTGCAGAGGGCTAGGAATCTCTATAAATTTCGAAAAGTCTGCCTTGTCGCCTTGTCAGTCTATTACCTTTATAGGCGCCAACTTGAACACTGTACAACTTTCCGCAAAGTTAACAGATCAAAGGGTCTTAGATATTCAAAACCATGTCCATGTTCTTCTTCAGAGCGACAAAATTCAGGCCAGGTATGTCCTGAAAGTATTGGGTCTTATGGCGGCCGCCATAACACTTCTTCCCCTTGCACGTTTTTACATGCATCTTCTACAGTGGATGCTTTTCGCCCAATGGTCTTTTCAGAAACTCACCATGCACCACAAGATCATGATAACTCAAACTTGCAAAAGTCATCTGTCCTGGTGGATATTGTCCCCTCAAGTCCATCAGGACAGACCCTTTGTTCCTCCTCCCCCGGTCGCCACGGTGACATCGGGCGCCTCCCTGATCGGGTGGGGGGGGGGGCATTTTCAGGGCAGGATGGTCCATGGCACTTGGCAACCTTTCAAGCGCCACCTGCACATAAATGTCCTAGAGATGAGAGCAGTGCTTTTAACGTTGCAAGCCTTCCACGACTCTCTTCCCCTAGGAACTATTGCAATCCAAACGGACAATATGTCCGTAGTGTGGTATATCAACAAGCAAGGCGGAACCAAGTCCTATCCCCTGTGTCAAGAGGCACTCAGACTTTGGCAATGGGCGATCTCCTCTCAGTGGTTTCTGATAGCAACGCATATTCACGGGAAGTCCAACATCATAGCGGACAGGTTGAGCAGAGGTATACTCATGCCAAACAAGTGGTCTCTCAAACAATCGGTAGCGGAAGAGATTTTTCAGAAGTGGGGCCTTCCTTGTTGCGATCTTTTTGCTACACCCCAAAACAGCAAATGCCCCGACTTCTTCACCCTCTTCCCCCTTCCAGGCCATCCCCTCAGAGATGCTCTAGTCCAAGATTGGCCTCGGGGACTTCTCTATGCCTTTCCACCCTTTCCTCTAATCTCACAAGTAATTCAGAAAGCAACCGCCTTGAGAGCCAAGTTGATTCTCATTGCCCCTTATTGGCCTCGACAGATATGGTTTCCGTTCCTACATCATTATCTTTTGGTACAGCCTTGGCATCTGGACCCAGCTCCAGATCTGTTGACCCATCAGTCGGGGCAGCTGCACCAATCCCTGCATTCTCTCAACCTCACTGCTTGGTTGCTCCACTTCCGTCCTTAGCCAGGCTTCCTATGATTTCTAATCCCGTCCAGGATATCATAATAGCTTCCCTTAAATCTTCCACCAGAAGGATTTACACTAGTAAATGGAAACGTTTCTCCTTCTGGGCAAAGGCAAGGAATATAGATCCCTTTACTGCCCCAATTCATTCGGTCTTAGACTTCCTAGCCGAAATTTTTCATTCAGGGTCTTCTGCCTCTAAGGTAAAGGTTCAGTTGGCAGCCATATCGAATTTTCATACAGGCTTATCGGACCACAACATCATGTCCAATAAGCTTTGCAAACCCTTCCTTAAAGGTGTATATTTACTTAAGCCTCCGATCAAAGACCCTCCACCTCAGTGGGATCTTAATTTAGTCTTAACATCCTTGATTCTCCCCCCCTTTGAACCTGCGGTCTCCTGTTTATTGAAATTTCTTTCCTGGAAGACACTCTTCCTAGTCACCATTACTTCTGCCAGGAGAGTATCAGAGCTTCACGCCCTCTGCATTCGTCCTCCCTACTTAATCTTCCATAAAGACAGAGTTTCTCTAAGGACTAATCCATCCTTCTTACCCAAGGTGGTTTCGCAGACAAATTTAAATCAATCAATTGATCTCCCAGTTTTTTTCCCAAACTATACTAATAGAGCGGAGCAAAAGCTACATTATCTAGATGTTCACCGCTAGCTCTGATACTATTTGGATAGAACCAAACAAATAAGGAAGTCTGATCAACTGTTTTTATCGTACGCAGAAAATAAGAAAGGCCTTCCTGTTTCCAAGGTAACCCTATCTAGGTGGCTGTCTTCTGTGATTACATCTATTTATCAACTCAGAGGCAGGGAATTAACTTCTAAGCCAAAAGCCCATTCAACTAGAGCACTAGCTACATCTACAGCTTTTCAAGCTAGACTACCAATAGACACTGTCTGTGCGGCAGCCACATGGGCCTCTCCTCATACCTTTGTTTCGCTTTACAAATTGGACATGGCCTCCAGGGACAGAGCAACATTTGGTTCCACCATTCTTAAGAGTCTGTTCCAATGAGCCACCCAGGATGAAGGTGCTAGGGACGCGGTCCCATCCAGCAAGAATGAAGGCGAGATTGACAGTTTAACATTGAGAAGTTATGTACCTACCATAACGTTCCATGTTAGTTGTCTTCTTTCGCCTTCTTTCTTGCATCCCACCCACCATCCCCCTAGCCTGGACAGACCGAGAAGATCTTCCCTTCCTTGAAGGGTCCTTTTATTCCCTTGTTCACCATCTAGGTGTCCTAGGATATACATAGTGTAGATAATTATCTTTGGGGGGTTTTATTCCTCTTCCTCCTCCTTCCAGTTGGAGGATTTTGTTTTATTGGCCTTTGCTAGGTTTTTCAGCTTCCAAACGAGATCTGGGGAGTTATCGCCTAGCATCATGGGATATAGGGTTGCCTCGAGCCGGTAAAATAAGCTCTCGAGCTTTAGTAAGTGGCCGAGTCGGAGCCGAGGATCGGCTCCGAACCCATCCAGCAAGAAAGAAGGCAAGAGAAGACAACTAACATGGAACGTTATGGTAGGTACATAACTTCTCATTCGTTATTAAAGGATCAGGATACGTCACTTCCAGATGACATCAGGTGGAATGTATAGTACTCCTTTCTTGTGTTATAGTAATTCTCTATGGCATTATGGCAAACTCAATCTGAGGGTTAGAGGGAGGTGCAGGGCATTATGGGTAGGGGAGGAGCTTGGAGCTCGGATCTTTTAGCTAGGAAAGCTGCCGGCTCGGATCCGAATAGGATCCGATACCCACAGGTCCCACAGGTTGCTGACAAATGAAGTTACCTACTCAGATGGAACGTTATGGTGAGTACATAACTTCTTTTTATTGGAGCTGGTATCCGAAGTGCCTCAGTCACCATTGCTCCATTTGGCACCGTCGGTGCATTCATCTAGGTCAACTGTCAGCCTTTCGGATTTGGATATGGATTGATTGGTGCAGAAGCTTCTACAGGCACCAGGCCTTGCTAAATTGTTGTCGGCTCCGACCCAAGTGGCTTCGGAGCCGAAGACCACTACTCCTGCTTTGACTACTCCTCTGAGCCATACCGGCCCTTCGGAGCCAGAAGAATCAGACCTGTTGATCGTGGAGCCGTTGGAGTCAAGACCTGTTCCAGTGTCCTCGGCTCCATCCACTCTGACGTCCTCGGCGCCGACCGGGGACTCTAGGAGCCGACACTCTCCATTTGGATCTGGGGAGGATAATCGGACTGACTTGTCGGTGCCGACACTTCCTCTCGGAGCTTCGGCTTGGATGAGCTTGGCTCCTACCTTCGGCTTGGAGCCCACTGCCTCGGTGCGGGAGGGTTAGACAGTTCCCTTGGATCCGTCGATTCCTTCCCATCGGAGCCATGTTGCCTTTGATGCCACAAGGAGAGCTTTGTCCCCCAAGACATCCTCAACTTCAGGCCTTGCTTCCTCATCCCCTAAAGTGCCTGTGTCTACTTCTACTTCCATCATCCAGGCTAAGAGTAGAAACCCAGAGCCCCAGGTAGCCCCACAAGGTGCCCCCTGCTCTTCTGAGTCCTCTCCAGAAGCCCCCACTGAGAAGGTACCCAGGAAGAGATTGTGCAAGAGGAGACACTTGGACTTCCCACAGGAGCCTTTAACATCTGATACTGACTTGGATGAGTCAGAAGGGTCTCCACAGTCCCCCTCTGAGACTATCTGTTTTGCTGAGATACTTGAAATCCTTAGGCAGAGGGGTGATTGGCAGTCCAAAAACCCTACTGAGGATGAGTCAGTTCTCCTGAAGGCTTTCGGGTCTCAACCCTCCACCTCTTGTGTGTCTCCGCCCTTCGATGAACTCATGCAGTTGGTTTCTCGAAGGGAGTGGGAGTCACCGTAGTCCATGGAGCCTGTCCCTAGGAGGCCTAACAAGTTTATATCAGCCCCACCAGACAAAACATTCTTGACCAAAGGAGTTCCTGTTGATGCCATGGTGGTGGTGGCGGCCACCAAAAGGGAAATGTCTGAGACTTCCTTGTCTATCCATCCTCTTAATAGAGAGTCTAGGATCATGGATAGATATGAGAAACGCATGATCTGAAGTAGGATATTCATTTGTCTGCAACCTGTGGGTTATGGATCCGATATCGGATCCGAACCGGCATGGTTTTCCAGCTATGGATCCAAGCTCTCAGCTCCTCCCCTCACCCATAATGCCCTGCTCTACCCTCATGACCTCAGATCTCGTTTGCCGCGCTGGTGACTGGATTTGCATTCATAGCTCTCAGCTAAGTGGTGATTTATTACCTGTTAAAACAGAAAATTTTAAGTTTTTTGTGTATTTCTGTGTGAAAGTTTAGGTTTCCCTCTTTGATAGTTTTATTTTGAGTTAAATTAAGTAATTTTTTTCCTCCCTCGCTGTTGCGTGAGTGTGTGTGTTGGGCCTGTGTGTCTTTTTGTTTAAGTTACTTTTAGTAGCTTTATAGATTATGGCTGATCAGCCTAAATCTATTTTCTCCAATGCTCGAGTGTGGCCATAAGCTTTCACCGCTGATGGCCACACTGGTGTTAGTGTCTCGGGTTGAACACCTCACATCTGGTTGTTCCATTTGTGCAGGGTTCAACCCCAGGGCACTGAGGGAGCGGAGGTCCAAGCTTGTCTTGGCGGGTCTTTACCGCCAGACTCGGCTCCGCCTCCGCTCCTTCGGGAACAACTGTGGCTACGGTTGTTCCCCTGTGGCACCCCCTCCTGCTCCTGGGACTCAACCTCCCGTTTCTGGAGAGGAGAGGATGCTAGTAAAGGACGGAGGGAGAAGCACACAAGCGGCGGGCCGAGACCTCTGTTTCGCCCCGCCAGCCAAGCGGCTTCTCCCGGCTCCGTCGTTCGGTCTCCTCCTTCTCGGCTCCGGTCCCCTGTGTGCTTTTCACCGGGTCCTGAGGAGGAGGAGACCCGATCTCCGCCGTCGAGGCTATCGAGGAGGCACTCCAGGCCTACCTCGGTAGCCTCGCGAGATCTACACATAGCCATTCTGAAGCAGAACTGGAGCGGATGAAGAGAAGGTTCATACAGGCCGAGGTGCAGCTGGGAGTACTCTTGCCTCCCCCCCCTCTGGGGGGGAGCTCAACACCCTTTTTTAAGCCTATTGCTCCTTCTCCGACCCGCTATCCGGGTTCGAGCAGCTGGAGCCGAGCAGCTTCGGAGCCGGGGTGGGTCGGCGCCGATAGTACTTGGTACCGGATCCGACCCTGCCTCGAGTGCCGGATCCGACCTCTCGGAGCCTGGATCCGAGCCTCGATCCGGGGATCAGTGCTCCTTCGGCGCCGTCTGTGTCGGAGCGTACTGTCCCTTCGGATCCGGAAGGCGCCGGCTCCACTCGGATCCGAGGGGGAGCCGATTGTCGGATCCTTTGGTCGAGGTCGGCTCCCCTTCGGCTTTTGATGTAGTGGAGAGGGCTCTGTTGAGGGTCTCCGGACCCCCGGCACTTGTTCCGGCTCCCCGCTCCCTCTGCACTGGGCCAGGCTTCCACCATCCGCCCCTGGGACAGCCCGCTTGTGCCCCAAGTTGCTCCTATGGAGCAATTGCTGCTTGAGGACTCCTCTGACAGCCCCCAGAGGAGGTCCTCGCAAGCATACGTGCAAAAGGAGGCACATTGACTCCCGAGTCTCTCACAGAAGACACGGACTTGGAGGAAGGGAAGGCTCCCCACGGTCACCCCGAGGATGTCTCCTTTGGAGACATCATGGAAATGCTCCGTATAAGGGGTGGTCTGCCCCAAGTCTTCCTCGGACGAGTCCATGTTCTTGGAGGCATTTGAACGGGCCCGTCTACCTCTTGGGTGTCCCCTGCCGACCCCTGGTGGACCTTATTACCACCAGGGCGTGGAAGGAACCGGACACCGTGGAGCCAATTTCCAAAAGACCGGATAGGATCCTTAGTCCGCCATCCGACCGGGCCCATTGGAGTAAGGGGCCTCCGTAGATGCCATGTTGACGGCGGCCACAAAGAGGGAACTGGCTCAGGAGAGTCCTCAGTCCACCCACCGAGCAAGGAGTCTCGATGATGGACCGCTTGGGGAAGCGGATGTTCAGTTCGGCGACCTTCTCGGTAAGGGCGCTGAACTATTTGGCACATGTCATTAGGATGCAGCGAGATCTTATTAAGGAATACGCTGCATCCCCTGAGTCCATTTCGAGGAGGACAGAGTTCTGCACTCCACCCGTATGGCCACTCTTAGGTCAGTTACAAATACTTCTATGCGGCTACTCTCCCATGCACGGAAGGCGCTAGAGCTGCGGGACAGGACTGGTCACTAGACGCCAGGCCTGGCTCCGCCACTGCGATTTTTCTGAGCCCTTCAAAGCGTGCTTGCGAACGCCCCTTTGATGGTTCTGCTCTGTTTGGCAAGACCGCTCGCGAGACGTTGACCCAGAGCTTAAAAGGACGGGAAGACGCTGTCTGCCGTCGAATCCGCTTCTCTGCACCCCAGAGGCCCTATTCTAGGAACCAAAAGGGTCAGAAGAAGATGTGGTTCCGAAGTCGCAGCAGTCCCAGCCTGCTCGACAACCAGTCCTTCCGTGGCAGAGGAGGACAGGGAGGACGCCGCCCTAGAGGCAGAGGGGCTCCCAGAAACTTCGGGTCCAGGGAACCTTTCTCTGAACGGCCCGCAGCAACCCTGAGGTTGCCCGACTGCTCTACTCTGGAGGCAGTCGGGGACGTTCGGGGCACCTAGCGGCATGGGAGTCCATAACATCGACCGCTGGGTTCTCCAAATCATATCCAGGGATATCGCATTCCTTTCCTTCACCTTCCAAAGTTGAAGTCCCTCCCAGACGCCCCACCCGGTCAACGGGAGGCCGCTTTGGCAGAAATTGGCCATCTGCTAAAGAAAAGAGCCATCCAGCCCGCTCCCCAGACCAGATCGGATCAGGGTTCTACTCCAGATTCTTTTAGTGCCAAAAAGACGGGGAACTAAGACCAATCCTAGACCTCTCTCTCTTGAATCTGGCAGTCCCCAAAGAAAAATTCGAATGGTCACTCTGCAATCTATTCTCCCCTTCTGGGAGAAAATCACTGGATGTGCTCGATAGACCTCAAGGACGCAGACTACCACATCCTGATGGACAGGCGCCCAGGAGGTTTCTCCGCCGGCTGGGAGCCAGTCACTACCAATTCCGGGTCCTTCCCTTTGGTCTCACCACAGCCCCCAGGGTGTTCACCAAAGTATTAGCAGTGGTAGCGGCCCACCTGAGGCTTCAGGGGGTGCAGGTCTTTCCCTACCTGGACGACTGGCTTCTTACCGCCCCAACAAGGCATCTACTTCTATTGGTGCGAGACTCCTTTCTCCATCTTGCTCCCTTTCTGGGCATCACAATAAATACAAAGAAATCCAACCTGGCGCCCACACAGCTCTTAGATTTTATAGGGGCCAGGCTAGACACAAGGAGTTTACGAGCCTTCCTCACTGCGGACAGAGTTCTAAATCTGCAGCTCCAGGTGCGGGCCATTCTCCATTCAAGTTCTGTTCCAGCGGAGTTGGTCCTGAGGGCTCTAGGGTCCATGGCATCGGCTATAGCACTTCTTCCTCTTGCCAGGCTCAATATGCGCATTCTACAGTGGACGCTCTTAGTACAGTGGTCATACCTTGCTCTCCCCATGCATCATCCCATAGCGATCAGCAAGGCTTGCAAGCGGTCCCTCTTGTGGTGGCTCCACTCCCGGATCTCCACAAAGGCCGCCCATTTTGTGCTTCTCCTCTCGCCACGGTGACCACGGACGCCCCCGGGTGGGGGGCACTTTTGGGCCGGACTGCCCAAGGCACGTGGAACGATTCAGAGACCTTACTGCATATCAATGTTCTAGAGATGAGAGCAGTGCTCTTAGCGTTGCTAGCACTTCAGGACTTTCTTCCCTTGGGAACAATTACGATTCAATCGGACAACATGTCTGTTGTCTGGTACATCAACAAGCAAGGGGAACAAGGTCTTACCCTCTTTGTCGAGAGGCCATGAGAGTTTGGGAATGGGCAATCTCCACCAATCGCTTTCTAATAGCAACGCACATTCCGGTCGGTCCAACATCCTAGCGGACAAGCTCAGTCGCACCATTCTGACCCCTTACGAGTGGTCTCTCAATTGTCAAGTAGCGAACGCATATTCGCACGGTGGGGAACCCTTCATGCGATCTTTTGCTTCTCCCTCAAACACCAAGTGCGACAGTTTTTCGCTCTAATACCTCCTCCCGGAGGTACCCCAAGAGACGCCTGGTGCATGCTTGGCCACCCGGTCTTCTGTATGCCTATCCACCCTTGCCTCTGATGCTCCAAGTTCTTCAGAAAGCCTCTCGGTGGGTTGCAGAATGATTCTCATTGCTCCATTCTGGCCTCGACAGATCTGGTTCCCCTTCTAAGGTCTCACTCGTGAATCCTCCTTGGATTCTAGATCCCATCCCGGATCTGATATCCCATCCATCCTGCATTCCTCCTCCGAATCTGGACAACCTGAAGCTGACCGCTTGGCTGCTCCAGTTCCACTCTTGATAAGGACTCCCGTATTTCATCACCGTAAAGGCAATTTTGGTGGCGGCTCATAAACCATCCACTAGAAAGGTTTACCAAGCAAGTGGAAACGCTTTCTTTGTGGGCGGAGCGGCAAGGCCTGAATCCCTTCACGGTTCCTCTCCCTTTAGTGCTTGACTTTCTAACCACTCTCTTTAACGATGGTGCCAGCAGTTCCACAGTCAAAGTACAACTGGCGGCAATTTCTCACTATCACATTGGCCATGACTCTAATCCTCTTATGTCAGCCAAATTGTGTAAAATTTTTCTTAAAGGTACTTTTCTTCTCAGGCCCCTATAAAACAAGCAGTTCCTCCTTGGGACCTTTCTCTGGTCCTACAGGCCTTGACCGCCTCCTTTCGAGCCAGCTGCTACGGTGGATCTCAAATTCTTGTCCTACAAGACAGCCTTTTGGTAGCCATTACATCAGCCAAGAGAGTTTCTGAACTTCAAGCATTATCAGCTAAACCTCCTTACTTGGTATTTCATCCGACCGTGTCTCCTCAGGACCAACCGTCCTTTCTTCCTAAAATCGCTTCTGAAGCAAACATCAATCAATCCATTAACCTCCCTGTTTTCTTCCCTAAATATGAAAACAAAGGTGAATATAAGCTACATTCACTAGATGTTCACAGGCAACTTAGATTTTATCTGAACAGGACAGCTGGTCATAGGCAATCCGACCAGCTGTTTATTTCCTTTGCAAAATTCAATTTGGGCAAGCCAATCTCTAAAGTTTCTCTGTCCCGCTGGATTTCACAGTGCATTTTATTGGCTTATCAAGCTTCAGGAAGGCCACCGAGGGTGTTCATGCCCATTCAACCCGGTCAGTATCTACCTCGGCAGCCTTCAAGGCTAGGATTCCTCTAGATGATATTTGTGCAGCAGCCACGTGGGCTTCATCTCATACGCTTATTTCCCACTATAAGTTGGATCTTGCATCTAGGGTAGAGCATCCTTTGGCTCCATGGTGCTCCGGAATATCCTTCCATGATGGCCGCCCAAGATTCAGGTAGCTGGGGACTCTGTCCCACAGGTTGCAGACAATGAATATCCTACTTCAGATTTAGAAGTTATGTATTCACCATAACGTTCCATCTGCGTAGGTGTGTTCATTTGTCTGCAACCATCCCGCCCTCCTATCCCCCTGGCCTTTCAGTTTCCTGCATATTCTATGTTACCCTTTTTAGGGTGTTGTTGCTTTGGCAAACTCGATCTGAGGTCATGAGGGTAGAGCAGGGCATTATGGGTGAGGGGAGGAGCTGAGAGCTTGGATCCATAGCTGGAAAACCATGCCAGTTCGGATCCGATATCGGATCCATAACCCACAGGTTGCAGACAAATGAATACACCTACTCAGATGGAACGTTATGGTGAGTACATAACTTCTAATTCAGTTCAGCGACTTTTTCTCTCCATTCACTGAGCTACTTAACCCATTTTACTAGGTTGCAAAGAGATCTCCTTAAGGAGTTGGGAGATACTCTGCTGCAGGTGCCTCTGATAAAATTGCTGCTCAGCTTTCTACCCTAAATTCTATTGTCAACTCATCTATGCATCTCATATCCTATGCAGCTAATGGAACGAGTAGGGCAGTAGTGGGTACAGGAATCGCTCCTAGAAGACATTCCTGGATGCGCTTGTGTTCCTTCGCTGAGCCCTTCAAGTCATCCTTCGTTAACACCCCCTTTGATGGCTCATCCCTTTTTGGGCCTAAAGTGAAAGAAACCTTGACCGGGTGTGAACAGGAGGGAAGGACTCTGTCTGCCATCGGAGTCCGTTTTTCCACCCATACCCGACCTTATCCCAAAGGTCAAAGGGGAGGAAAAATGTGGTTCCGGAAAGCCCAAGGAGCCTTTCAGAACACACGTGGTGACCCCCCCCCCCCCGTCCAGGGGTAGAGGAGGGGGTAATAATGGAAGACGCCACCCTCACGGCAGAGGGGGTCCGCAACATCAGGGTGACAGAGATCACTTTTCTGGGCAACCCTACCAGTGCTCCTGAAAGGAGGCCTGACTGTCCTGCTCTGGAGGCAGTTGGTGGTCGCTTATCTTTGTACCCAGGCGCCTGGCAAAAAATAACAAAAGACAGCTGGGTACAAAGTGTAATTTCCAGAGGGTACTTCATATCATTCGCCACACCCCCTCCGTCCATAAGAAGAATCCCGGACGTTCCACCCAGTTACAGGGAACAAGCAACTAAAAAGAGTCATCCAGCCAGTCCCAGCAGACCAATCAGGATCCGGAACTTACTCAAGATTCTTTTTGGTTCCCAAGAAAACAGGAGACTGGAGACCCATTTTTGTACCTCTGCAGACTCAGCCACTATGTAAAGAAAGAGAAGTTCCGGATGGTCACGCATGAGTCTATACTTCCCTTCTTAGGGAAAGACAATTGGATGTGCTCGATAGATCTCAAGTATGCGTAGGATGCATACTATCACATAAAGATGGCCAGGCCATCCAGAGATCACCTGCGTTTCCAGCTGGGAGCCAATCATTTTCAGTTTTGAGCCCTGCGCTTTGGTCTCACTACAGCCCCCAGAGTGTTCACCAAATGCATGGCAGTGGTCACGGCTCACCTGAGGCGTCTAGGATTCCAGGTTTTCCCGTACCTAGACGATTGGCTTCTCACCGCCACCACCAGGCATCAACTTATTCATGCAAGGGAGTACATCCTGTCACTCTGTAGTCATCTAGGCATTACAGTCAACTCAGAAAAGTCTGCCTTGTCGCCATCGCAGCATATCGTTTTTATCCGGGCAGAGCTAGACACTTCAACCACCACTCTAGGGCTACCAATAGAGAGAGTCTTTCTTCTTTGTCAGCATGTCAGCAGATTGGTATCGAAAGACAGAGCACCAGCTTCAGAAGTTCTAAAAATATTGAGTATGATGGCTGCAGCAATCCTAGTCATACCATTAGCGAGAATGCATATGCGGATCCTTCAATGGCTGTTGTTCATGCAATGGTCTTACCAGGAACTACCCATGGACCACACAATACTGATTACAAGCTCTTGCAAGAAGGACCTCCAGTGGTAGTTGATGTCTCTTCATGTCATCACAGGATGCCCCTTTGTTCTGCCCCATCCAGTAGCCATTGTGAACACGGACGCTTCCCTGATAGGGTGGGGGGGGGGGGGCATTTTCAGGGAAAGACTGCCCAAGGCACATGGACCAATCAAGAGTCATATTTGCATATCAATATTCTGGAGATGAGAGCAGTACTTTTGGCGTTGCAGTACTTCCAGGACTCTCTTCCTCTAGGAATGATTGTGATTCAGATAGACAATATGTCAGTAATCTGGTACTTGAACAAGCAAGGGGGAACCAGATCTTACCCCCTTTGCTGAGAAGCCCTCAGAGTTTGGCAGTGGGCTGTTTCCTCCCAGTGCTTTCTGTTGGCAGCACACATCCCAGAGAGATTCAACGTGATAGCAGACAAACTAAGCAGGGCAATCTTGTTGCCACACGAGTGGTACCTCAAGAAAGAGATTGCGGACAGGATTTTCTGCAAATGGGGCCAGTCTTGATGCAACCTTTTGCCTGTCACATCAACACAAAATACAGAAGCTACTTTGCCCTGATTCCCCCTCCAGTAGAAGCCCCAAGGGACGCAGTCGTAAACAATTGGCCCTCAGGTCTCCTCTATGTATTTCCACCAATACCATTGATACTGAAGGTTCTACAGAAAGTAAAATCCCTGGGAAGGACCATCATCCTTTTAGCCCCTCATTGGCCTCGTCAGATTTGGTTCCCATTCCTTCAACATCATCTCTTGGGGGATCTCTGGATTCTGGACCCAGTTCCAGACCTTCTGACACACCCGTTGGGGGACCTTCATCCTTCTCTGCAGTCATTGAAGCTGACAGCTTTGCTGCTCCAGTTCCCCTCATAGCCAGGCTTCATAACCTTTCCAGTGAGCCAAAACAGATCCTTTTGTCTTCTCATAAGCCGTCCACTAGAAAATGATATCTTAGTAAGTGGAAGAGATTTTCCATATGGGCCTCTAAGAATAATATTGATCCTTACCAAGCCTTCATGACATCCAAACTAGAATTCTTGACTATGATTTTTTTAATAAAGGAGCTGCAGCAGTAACAGTTCGGGTTCAGTTGGCTGCTATTTCTAATTTTCATCTTGGGGTTGACGATTTAAATATCATGTCCCACAAGTTATCCAAAGCCTTTCTCAAGGGGACATTTCATATGAGACCCCCTGTGAAAACTCCATATTCTCCATGGAATCTAAATTTTATGCTTTCACGTATAATTCTCCCTCTATTTGAACCAGCATCATTTTGTGACCGCAAATATTTGTCGTGGAAAACCATTTTTCTGGTAGCTATTACTTCTGCCCGCAGAGTGTCAGAGCTTCAGGTTTATCTGTCAGCCCTCCTTATTTGATTTTTCATGCTGACAGGGTATCACTTAGGACAAATCCTTCCTTTTTGCCCAAAGTTTGTTCCAAAACCAATATTAACCAAGTTATTGCATTACCAGTTTTCTTTCCTAATCATTCTAACAAGTTGGAGTATATGCTGCACCAACTTGATGTTCACAGATAGCTCAGATTTTATTTGGATAGAACAAAAGATTTCAGGAAATCAGACCATCTTTTTGTTTCATTCTCTGAATCCAGGAAAGGTAGACCAGTGGATAAAACAACTCTGTCTAAACGGTTATCTGATTGTATCACTTTTGTCTATTCAGCTGCTAATATGCCCTTGCAACATAAGACTAAAGCTCACTCAACCAGAGCAGTTTCTGCATCCTCTGCATTTTCAGCCAAACTTCCCCTAGATAATATTTGTGCAGAAGCCACTTGGTCAAAACCTCATTCCTTTATCACTCATTACAAAGTTGATAAGGCCTCCAGAGACAGTGCTTCCTTTGGGTCCACAGTCCTGAAAAATGTACTACTGTGAGCCATCCGAGATTGATGGTGCTCGGGACGCTACCCATCAGTCAAGAATGAATGGCGAGATCGAACAACTTCACATTAAGACATTATGTACTCACCATAACGTTCCGTGTGAGTTGTTCATCTCGCCTTCATTCTTACGTCCCTCCCTCCTACCCACTTTTGGCTGATAGCTGACCTAGATGTTGGTTCATCCTGGTTGCTCAAATTCTTCTTCCTTTCTGAAGGGGAATAGCTATTATATATGGTTATAGTATACGCAGCAAACAAGATCTGAGGTAATTTACGAGTGCATCATGGGATAGGGGCTTCGCCTTGAGCTACTGGAAGACCTCGAGCTTTGCATATGGCCGTACCAGAGCCGAGGGATCTGCTCCGAACCCATCAGTCAAGAATGAAGGCGAGATGAACAACTCACATGGAACGTTATGGTGAGTACATAACTTCTTATTTTGTGCTTACAACATCCATTGAAAGGAGAGAGGGAAGGAGCTATATGGTCAAATTAACATAAGGGGCAGGCAACTAGAAAGACGGTGGTGTAGTTCTTGCTCCACCCCTCAGTTCACAGATGATTAACCTTAACTGACGTGTTCTAGCTTTTGTGTGACTCCTTAATTGACCTGTTCTGATTTCTGTCTGACTCACAAGAGACAGAGCTGTGGTCTCATTTCAAGTTTTAATATGGAATTAAAACAGAATACAAGTAAAACACAGTGTAAAGAAAAGAAATCACGGTATACAAAATAGAAAAAGGCAATAAAGTAATACAAAGTACAAGAAATCAAAAGCAAAGTAACCTTTTTCTCACAGAAAGCTGTGGCTGAGTCTGGTTGAGTTTTTCCAGCAAAACCAAAGACTTCTTCACTGGCTGTGCAACCATGGTAGGACTTGAACCTACAGTCTTCTGATCTGAAGTTAGATGCCTTATCCATTAGGCCACATGGCCTAGTTTGAGAGCATTCATGTTCTCAAACTAGGACAAACAACATCTGTCTAAATTTCCATTTGCCATCTGACTCATAGTTTCACATTTCATTTACCACACTTTTAACCACTAGTGATCTAGTTATGACTACACGTTTAAAACCATGTAAAATAACAATATTATGTCTGTGTGTGTACCATGGTACATTAATTCTCTTTTTTCCAACAGTAGTGACCATGCTCCTCCTCTAACATCCGTGTTGATACGGTCTATAATGAAGATTAAAAATTTGTAATTGTTGTTTTCCATTATATGCTTGGAAAAAAAGAGAATTATATTGGCAGCTACACCTGAATGCAGGGAACTGGCCAGGCTTAAACGAAAATATTTTAATCAGCTCCTTGCTGAAATTAAAGGCATTGGAGAGGTAATATGACCTCCCAAATAATTACTGTTTAATATATCATGGTACAAACACAGACATCATATTGTTATTTTACATAGTTTTAAATGTGTTTTTTATTCTAATGTTTTTTATTCTATTTATTACATACCATCAGTCTTTTTATAAATTTGTAATTTCATTTTTTAATGTATTTAACTTGTATTTATACTGCTGTGGGGGTTTTGTGTCTTGCAGTCTGCTGCGTTATTTAGGATTTCATTTTAATTTATTCATCTCATGAATATTTAATATAAAGTCATTTATCTGCCCTAATCAACATTAAATTATGTCACTTCCTGTTTGGTTTGTATAAAAGGAAGTATCTATGCTTTAACTGTTGTCTGATGAAGTATAGATTACCTAGACGAAAGCGCTTATCCATTTTGTTCCTGGATTTATGTACTGATTCGATTAAAGTGGTTTTGTGATTTTTACTACTGAGCCATCCATTTTTCGTGAGTGGGCCCAATCCAGCTGCTTCACTTGGGCTACTTTTGTTTTTTGGACAGGTTTGTGCTTCTGTTTGACTTTACTAAGTGTATTTTCTATTTGTTATATTTTTTGAAAAAAATTTTCTTATTTATCTTCTAACTTGTTATTAGTATCTGTGCTTTGTTCTTATACCTTCCCTATCCCGTCCAAGTGATTTGCTTTTCTTGGAGACTAACTGTAGTTCTCTCTGGCCTTTTCCCCTCTTTTGGACTTGTTTAACTTAGAGGGTTATTCGCCTTTTCTTGCTTTCTTTAACTTTTAAGGAGTTGCCATTTAAGTTAGAGGCTCTCCTTAGGTGGGGAGTTCGCTGTTTAACTTAGAGGCTCTCCCCCCTTCTCTTCTTTCCTGTCTGTTTAAAAAAAAGAGAGAGAGATTTTTTTGTCTGTTATTGCCTAGTTATCTTGTAGTATTTTTTTTCTCTTTGTCTAGCTTTACATAGTGCTGTTTGTCATTATGTCTAAAGAATCGAAACCTTCAGGTTTCAAAAAGTGCGATTCGTGCTGTCAAAAGATGGCCCTTACGGACAGGCATACGAGTTGCGTATATTGTTTAGGACCTGTTCACCTGCAGGATTCGTGTTCTATTTCCCGTGCATTTAGTTCACGAGTCCTGCAAGGGAGAAAAAACAAATTAATCTTAAGAGGTTTACTGAGGGGCCCCTTTGATGCTGCTATGGAGGGGAATCAGCCAGCAAAAAGAAAGCGGAAAAACCCAAGCCTTCATCCTCTTCATCTCCAAGTTCGGACCCGTCTAAGGAGAACGGCAAGCTGCAATCTAAGTTGGACCCAACTGTCAGTTCCGACAAGACACGTTCACCTATGGCTCTATCTGTGTTTTTGGAGCTAGTAAGGTCCCACAAGCATTCCCAGTCTCCTGCCTTGGAACCGGTGTGGTCTGCTTCACAGTCTCCTTTATTACAATCTGTGGCAGGCAGTCACCGGTCTTCAACCCATTCCTCTTGGTCATCCAGGAGCCTCTCGGATGATGATGTGGAGAGGGCGGTGAAGAGGCTTCTTAGGACACCAGCATTAGCAAAAATACTTTCGGGCCCATCCCAGACGGAAATTATGCCGACAACCCAAACAACACCTGTCTCGATTCCTCCTCTGAGTTTGGAGTTGGAGTGTATGGAAGTCATAGTGGTGGAACCATCGGTTCCAGTAGCCTCCTCTGGTCTTTCGGTTCTGACTACCACTCCAATATCCTTGATGCCCCTTTCTTTCGAGGGATCTGGGAGCCGACGCTCCCTCGTCGGCTCTGAAGGGGGGAAGCGGCATCGGACCCTTGTCTGACCATACTCTCTCTCTCGGAGCTTCAGTGCAGGTCAGCTTGGCTCCTACATCGGCCTCGGAGCCGTCAACCCTCAGTTCGAAGATAGTCACCGGCTTCTTCGGATCTGGAGACCTTTTCAGGTCGGGATCACGATGCCTTCGAGGTGATGAGGAGCGTGCTGTCTGCTGAGACAGCTCCACCCTTGGCTCCATTGGCTCATTTGCCTTCGGTGAGAGTGTCCGCCTCTGAACCTCCCTTCTGCCCCAAGTGTAGGGAACCCATGCTCCAGAACGCCCCATTGGGTGATCCCATCTCTTCTGAAACTTCCCCTGAGCATCCCTCAGAAGAGGACTTGCAAGAGGAAGCATGTGGACTCCCCTGAGTCCTTGACATCAGACACAGACTTGCATGACTCAGAAGGGTCCCCATGGTCCCCCTCTGAATATGTCTCTTTTTCAGACATTTTAGAAATCCTTAGAGGGATGACTGGATGTCCCTTGCCTCTTCTGAAGATGAGTCAGTGTACCTGGATGAATTCGGTTCCCGACCCTCCACCTCTTGGGTGTCTCCTCCTTTCGACCCGCTATTACACATAGTGAGTCGAAAGGCATGGAGCTCTCCAGACACGATGGAACAAGTTCCACGGAGGCCCAGTAAATTCATTACAGCCCCTGAAGATGACTCTTCTTATCCAAAGGTGTTCCCGTTGATGCTATGGTGGTGGCAGCAGCCACCAAGAAGGAATTAGTGGAAACTTCTTCATCTGTCCATCTGCCGAATAAAGAGTCTTGTACGACGGACAGATATGGGAAGCGTATGTTTTCTTCAGTGACCTTTACACTCAGGTCACTGAACTATTTGTTCCACTTTACAAGGCTTCAAAGGGATCACCTCAAAGAGTTAGGAGATACCTTACAGGATCCTACAGCTGCAGGAGCCTCGGACAAGGCGGCTTCTCAGCTTGTGACCTTGACTTTGGTGGTTAACTCCTCCATGCGGCTAATTTCTTACGCAGCCGATGGGGCGAGCAGGGCGGCAGGCACAGGGGTGGTCTTATGTAGACACTCTTGGATGCGCCTTTATCATTTTGTGGAGCCCTTCAAGTCATCCTTTACCAACTCCCCCTTTGACGGCTCGTCCTTATTTGGGCCTCAGGTAAAAGAGACTTACCAGGTGTGAACAGGATGGCAAAACTCTCTCTGCCGTGGGAGTATGTTTTTCAGTTCCGTCGAGATCTTATCCTAAAGGTCAGAAGAGCTGGAAAATGTGGTTCTGTAAATCCCAGGGAGCTTTGCCTTACACACGTGGAGATTTTTCCCCCAGGGGCAGAGGGGGAAATAACAATGGAAGACGCTGATCTCGTGGCGGGGGGGGGGTCCGCAGAATCAGGGCGACAGAGATACCTTCTCTGGTAGGTCCTTCCAGCGCTCCTGAAGGGAGGCCTGACTGTCCTACTCCGGAGACAGTCGTGGGGGGGGGATTATCCTTGTACCCAAAAGCCTAGCAGACAATCACAGAAGATACATGGGTACTATTGATAATATTCGGAGGTTACACTATCCCCTTCTTCCAACTTCCCCTGTCAAAAAGACAGCACTCCCAGATGTTCCACCCAGTCTTCGGGATCAAGCAAATCTAGAGGTTCAAAGGTTGCTAAGAAAGAGTCATCCAGAAAGTCCCTGCAGACCAAATCGGTTCCGGAACTTACTCAAGGTTCTTTTTAGTTCCAAAGAAAACAGGAGACTGGAGACCCATATTTGATTTCAGCATGCTGAACAAATCAGTCAAGAAAACAAATTTTTGGATGGTAACACTGCAGTTCATTCTTCCCTTTCTGGGTCAGGACAATTGGATGTGCTGTATCGATCTCCAGGATGTGTACTACCACATAAAAATAGACAGATGGTCAAGGAGATAGCTACGCTTCCGGCTGGGAGCCAGTCATTATCAGTTCAGAGCGCTGCCCTTTGGTCTCACCACAGCCCCCAGGGTGTTCACCAAATGCATGGCAGTAGTTGCGGCTCACCTGAGGCATCAAGGATTCTGGGTGTTTCCATATCTAGATGACTGGCTCTTTACTGCCACCACCGAGCATCAACTAATCAGGGCAAGGGAATCCAGAATTTGCTGTTGTTCTCAATTAGGGATCACCATAAACTATGAAAAATCTGCCTTGTTGCCTTGTCAGTATATTACCTTTATAGGGGCAGATATAGACACAAGGGCCATGATAGCAAAGTTGCCTCAAGAAAGAGTATTAACGATCCATCGCCAAGTTGTCATGCTGTTCACACAAAAGAGAATTCAAGCAAGATTTGTCCTCAAGGTCCCGGGTTTTATGGCGGCAGCAGTCACTCTGGTCCCTATGGCTCGCTTCCATATGAGAATTCTACAGTGGCTCCTATATGCACAATGGTCATTCCAGGATTTACCCATGTCACATAGGATTCTGATCATGGAATCCTGCAAAAAGGATCTGGAGTAGTGGCTTCACCCCCCCCCATGGTAATAACAGGCAGGCAGTTTCTACCCCTCCCAACCTTTAGCCACAGTGACCACAGACACTTCCCAGTTAGGGTGGGGGGGCATTATCTGGGACAGACTGTTCAAGGAACTTGGCAGGAACACGAGTACCACTTGCACATCAATGTCCTGGAGAGAGTGGTGCTTCTGGCGTTGCAAGCACTTCAGGACTCTCTACCTACAGGGACTATAGCAATTCAGATGGACACTATGTTGGTAGTATGGTACATCAACAAACAGAGTGGAACCAGATCTTACCCCTTGTGTCGAGAGGCTCTACGAGTTTGGCAGTGGGCGATGTTTTACCAACGCTTTCTGGCTGCAACGTACATCCCGGGGAAATCCAACGTGATGGTGGACAAGCTCAGTCGGGCTATCCTGATGCCTCACAAGTGGTCCCTGAAGCAGGAAGTTGCAGACTTGACTTTTCGCAAATTGGGCCAGCCATGCTCCAGTCTGTTTGCCACCCCCCAGAACAACAAATGCAGCAGCTACTTTGCCCTAGTGCCACCACCGGGACAGTCACCCAGGGGTGCACTTGTTCACGATTGGCCCCCGGGACTGCTTTACACCTTTCCACCTTTTCCCCGATCCCCAAGGTTCTTCCGAAAGCACAGTCATTGGGTTGCAAGCTAATTCTCATTGCCCCTTACTGGTCTTGTCAGATATGGTTCCCATTCCTTTGGCCTCACCTGCAGGGGGAGCCTTGGATCCTGGACCCAGCGCCAGATCTTTTGATGCATCAGTCGGGGGCTCCCCATCCTTCCATTCAAACTCTCAAGCTCACAGCTTGGTTTCTCCACTTCCAGTCTTAGCCAGGCTTCCTGATGTTTTTTTGGCAGTTCAACACATTTTGATTTCCTCCCATAAGTCCACTACTAGGAAGCTTTATGGTAGTAAATGGAAGAGGTTATCTTGTTGGGCAGACAAAAATCAGATTGATCCCTTTACTGCTCCCATTTCAAAGATTCTTGAATTTCTTGTTGAAACCCTTGACCAAGGAGCAGCTGCAGATACTATCAAAGTTCAGTTAGCTGCCATTTCTCATTTCCATATGGGAGAAATGGGGTCCAATATCATATCCCATAGGTTATGCCAAGGCATTCCTAAGAGGTACTACCCTCTTACAACCTCCAATAAGAGAACATCTCCCCCCGGGATCTAAATTTAGTTTTAGACGCTCTGATTCTTTCTTCCTTTGAGCCATCTGCTTCTTGTCCGCTCAGATTTCTGACTTGGAAGACCCTTTTCTTGGTTGCAATTACCTGAGCTAGAAGGGTTTCAGAATTACAGGCCTTATCTATTCGTCCCCCGTACTTGATTTTCCATAAAGATCAGGTTTCTTTAAGAACCAACCCCTCTTTCTTACCCAAGGTATGTTCTGACTACAATTTGAATCAATCCATAGAGCTTCCAGTTTTCTTCCCCAATCATGGCAACAAGGCAGAGTATAAGCTTCATCAGTTGGATGTTCATCGACAGTTGCATTTCTATTTACACAGGACCAAGGACTTTAGAAAATCTGACCAATTGTTCATATCCTTTGCGGACAATAAAAAACGTTGTGCAGTCTCAAAGGTGACTTTATCAAAGTGGCTTTCAGACACTATAAAACATGTCTACGAGTTCAGTAAACAAAAACTTCCAGGGAAAATTAAAGGACACTCAACAAGGGCCTTGGCTACCTCTATTGCCTTTCAAGCCAGACTGTCTTTGGATTTGATCTGTGCAGCAGCTACATGGGATAATCCTCATACCTCTATCACTCATTCCAAAGTAGATGTGGCCTCCCAGAACAGGGCATCCTTTGGTTCCACGATCCTTAAGAGTTTTTTCCAGTGAGCCACCCAAGAATCAGGAGTTGGGAACACTGTCCCAAACAGCAAGAACGAAGGCGAGATAGGGACAACATAACATAAAGAAGTTACGTACTCACCATAACGTTCCATGTTTGTTGTCCTTGATCTCGCCTTCCTTCTTGCGTCCCACCCTCCTTCCCCCTTCCTGGCAGATCGAGAGAAACCCCTTGATGTTATGTAGTCCTATCTCGCCATAATTCTTGCTGGATGGGTTTGGAGCCGATATTCAGCTCCGACTTGGCCGATACTAAAGCTTGAGAGCTTTTACTGGCTCGTGGCTAACCCCTATCCCATGGTGCCTCATGGCAATTCCCCAGATCTCGTTTGCCGCGAAAGCTTTGAGGTTATGTCTTACTGTCTCGTTAGCTAAGTAAAACAATTTTTTACTTATTTAGTCTTTTTCTACCACCCTTTTCTATCTTATATATTTATATATATATATATATATCTTAATAGTTTCTTCTGTGTTGTGCTACTGTTTTTGAGAGTTTTCAACCCCTATTCCCCCCATAGGACTGTACGGCCCGTTTAAATTAGAAGGCCGTAGTGCCCGTTTAAGTTAGAGGGTCTTTCCACCCTGTGTGTGTGTGTGACTGTTATTAAAAAAAAAAAACTTTTCTTCTCCTTACTCTTTATTTTAGTGTTTAACAATGTCTAAAGATAAAGACAAGGATCACAAGGATCATCGCCCTTCGGGCTTCAAAAAATGCGACAGGTGTGCACAGAAAATGTCTCTTACAGACGGCCACACCCGTTGCGTATATTGTCTGGCGAAGCCCATTTACAGGAACCCTGCACCTTCTGCCACGCTTTTAGTACAAGAGTGTTAAACGAAAGGAAGAGAAAACTTATTGACAGGGGTCTCATGACCAGTTCCTTCCAGGAACAGCTGGAACTTGGATAGGCAGCTCCAAAATCTTCAAAGAGAAAATCATCGGCCCCGACTTCGGAGCCGACCAAAAAGTCTAAAGCATTGGAACCAAGAAGTTCCGGTTCTGACTCTGCTTCATCTTCGGTGCAGTCCATTCCATCGGTTCCGAGACAGTCTTCGCTACCGAAGATTTTGCCTGATGTCGAGACTGTATCTCCTAATTTGAGATCTCCTATTTTGGAGAGAAGGAGGACTCCTTCAGTCTCCACCAGATCCTCCAGGACCCTATCAGATGAGGACATTGAGAGGGTGGTGAAGAGGTTGCTTTTGGATCCAGCTCTGGCTAAATAATTGACCCCTGCAGACCCAAAGGTCTTGGAGCCGTCCCCCGTACCGATCACTGTTCCTCCTCCAACTGCTTTGCTCTCTGAGCCTATTACACATGTTCCTCTGTCTTTGGCCCCGGGGATTCAGCCTGTTTCCTCGGAGCCATTTACTCTATCCTCGATGGCTCAGTCTGGAGCTGAGGGTTCTGGGAGCCAATGCTCTCGTGTCGACTCCGAGGGGGACAGTCATCCTGGGCTCTCTTCGGAACTGACCCTCCCTCTTGGAGCCTCGGCTCGACTCAGCTCGCCTCCCACTTCTGCTTTGGAGCTGTTCCCTCTTGCTAGTAGTCGAACATCCGCCCCCTCGGAGCAGAGGTCTTCTTCAGAGTGGGGGTGGGGCTTTTGAAGCTATAGAGAAGGCTTTATCCTCTGCCAAAGCCATTCCTTTGGAACCTGTGTCCCACCAGCAGCAGGCAGCAACCTCTTCCCCCTGCCACCCCTACAGCGTAGGGAACCAGAGGCCCAAGTAGCCTCCATTGCAGGCGCCCCCTCTTCCGAGACCTCCCCAGATTATCCCACTGGAGAGCTCCCTTGGAAGAGGTTATGTAAGAGGAAACATGTCGATTCTCCTGAGTCTGTCACATCAGACACTGATTTAGAGGAATCAGAGGGGTCCCCTAGATCTCCCTTTGAGGATGTCTCCTTCTCTGACATCCTAGAAATCCTTAGACAAAGGGGAGATTGGAAGATGTCTAACCCTACTGAGGATGAATCAGTGTATCTTGAGGCCTTTGGCTCCCGACCTTCCACCTTTTGGGTGACACCACCTTATGACCAACTTTTGGGGGTCATTTCGCAGAAAGCATGGACCTCTCCAGATTCAGTGGAAGCCGTCCCTTGTAAGCCAAATAAATTTATGACAGCACCTTAGGACAAGTATTTCCTTAGCAAGGGAGGTCCAGTTGATGCTATAGTGGTAGCAGCAGCCACCAAGAAGGAATTATCTGAGACGTCTTCTAATATCCATCCTCCTAACAAGGAGTCCAGGACGATGGATAGGTACGGGAAGCGTACTTTTTCTTCAGTGGCATTTACACTAACATCGCTGAATTGCCTGACTCATTTCACTCGTCTTCAGAGGGATCTCCTGAAAGAGTTAGGAGATACCCTCCAGGGTTCAGTAGCTCCGATTCCATGGACAAGGTTTCCGCGCAGCTCTCCACCCTTACTTCCATTGCTAACTCCTCCATAAGGCTGATCCTATATACGGCAGATGGAGCGAGCAGGGCAGCCGCAGCAGGAATATCCCTCAGGAGACCTTCGTGAATGCATCTTTGTAATTTTAGGGAATCCTTCAAGTCTTCTTTCACTAATGTTCCCTTTGATGGTTCATCTCTTTTTGGACCCCACGTGAAAGAGACTTTGACTAGGTGCGAGCAGGAAGGAAAAACCTTATCTACCGTTGGAGTCCGTTTCTCTCTCCCGTCGAGACCCTATCCCAAGGGTAATACAGGAGGGAAAATGTGGTTCCGCAAATCCCAAAAAGGTTTTTGTCAGGCACAAAGTCAACCCTCCCCCAGGGGCAGAGGGGGAGGATATAATAGAAGACACCGCCCTCGTGGAGAGGAGGTCCGCAACATCAGGGAGACAGAGAAGCTTTCTCTGATCTTCCCTTCCATCGACCCTGAAGGGTTGCCCGACTGTCCATCTCTGGAGGCAGTCGGGGGTCGTATATTGCTGTACCCAAGCGCCTGGCTAACTATCACTCAAGATCGTTGGGTACACACAGTAATATCCAGAGGTAACCTGAGTCCCTTTATTTCCGAACCCCCAACAAACTGGTCTCTTCCAGACATACCACCCATCCAAAAAGAGTCATCCAAGAAGTCCCCGCAGAGCAAGTAGGATCCGGAACTTACTCTCGATTCTTTTTAGTTCCAAAAAAGACAGGGGACTGGAGATCAGTTCTAGATCTCAGCAGGCTCAACAAGCATGTAAGAAAATCAAAGTTCCGAATGGTCACTCTGCAGTTGATATTTCCCTTTATCGGGAAAGGCAACTGGATGTGCTCAGTCGATCTCCAGTATGCGTACTACCATATCAAAATGGACAGGCGCTCCAGGAGACACTTACGCTTCCGGTTGGGAGCCAGCCATTTTCAGTTCAGAACTCTGTCCTTTGGCCTCACTACAGCCCCCAGAGTGTTTACCAAATGCATGGCAGTGGTAACAGCTCACCTGAGACGTCAAGGATTCCAGGTGTTTCTGTACCCAAACGACTGGCTCCTCACTGCTACCACCAGGCATCAACTCATAAGGACCAGGGACGAGACTCTATCTTTGTGCGCCAACCTAGGCATCACTGTCAACTTGCAAAAGTCAGTCTTATCTCCTTTGCAGCATATTGTATATCTAGGCTCAGAAATAGACACAACCACCATGTCAGTAAAGCTAACACAGGAAAGAGTGGAATCTGTACGCAGTCAGATCAGATCTTTATTAAACAAACAAAGAGTCCAGGCCAGAGTTGTCATTCAAGTCCTAGGGAGTATGGCTTCCGCCATCTTATTAGTTCATCTTGCTCACCTATATATGAGGATTCTCCAGTGGATGCTGTTTGCACAATGGTCGATGCAAGACCTTCCATTGTCTCACCAGATATTAATAACAAACGCATGCAAAAGGGATCTGACATGGTGGTTACACATTAAACAACTTGTCATAGGTCGTTACTTGTTCCTTCCCAAGAGAAAGCAGTTTTGACCACGGACACTTCCCAGATACGGTGGGGGGGCATTATCTGGGAAGGACAGTCCAAGGTACTTGACAAAACCACGAGAACCACTTGCACATCAAGAGCGGTGCTATATGCGTTGCAAGTACTTCACAGCTCCCTTCCCACTGGAACGATTGCGATTCAGTCAGACAACATGTCTGTTGTATGGTACATAAACAAACAAAGGGGACCCAAGTTTTATTCGCTTTGCAGAGAGGCCTTAAGAGTTTGGAAATGGGCGATGGATACTCAACGCTTCCTGATAGCGACGCATATTCCGGGGAAATCCAGCGTAATAGCGGACAAACTCAGCCAAGCAATTCTGATGCCTCACAAGTAGTCCCTGAATCTAATGGTTGCGAAAGAGATCTTTCACAAATGGGGTCAGCCTTGCTGTGATCTATTTGCCACTCACCTGAATACCAAATGCAGCAGCTACTTTACCCTCATTCCCCATCTGGGGATGTCACCCAGGTATGATCTAGTTCACAATTGGCCCCCGGGACTTCTCTATGCCTTTTCCTCCCTTTCCACTCATACCCAAAGTAATACAGAAAGCAAGACAGTTGAGGAGTTCCTTGATCCTCATTGCTCCTTACTGGCCTCGACAAGTTTGGTTTTCTTTCCTATGGCCCTACCTTTTGGAGGAACCATGGATTCTGGACCCATCTCCAGATCTCCTGATTCATCAATCGGGACAGTTCCACCCCTCCATCCACACACTCAAATTGACAGTATGGCTGCTCCACTTCCACGTATAGCCAGGTGCATTCCCTTATCCCTAGTGGTCAAACACATCCTAATTTCATCCCATAAACCTTCCACTCAGAAACTATATTCTAGCAAATGGAAAAGGTTTTCCCTTTGGGCTATGAATTGGGGCTTAGATCCATATACAGCTCCTTTAGAATTCATTTTATCCTTCCTAACAACAATTTCTTAGATCCATATACAGCTCCTTTAGAATTCATTTTGTCCTTCCTAACAACAATTTTTCATGAAGGAGCGGCAGCCGCTACAATTAGAGTTCAGTTAGCTGCCATCTCCAATTTCCATTTTGGTTTCATGGGAAATCCCATCATGTAACACTCCCTCTGTAAAACCTGCTTAAAAGGAGTTCTTCTTCTTAGGCCCCCAGTAAAACAACCATTAGAACCCTGGGACTTAAATTTAGTCCTTTCATCTTTGATGTCTGCACCCTTTGAACCATTCTCGTCGCCAGACTTAAAATTGTTATCATGGAAAACCTTGTTCTTGGTAGCTATAATATCAGCTAGGAGAGTCTCGGAACTTCAAGCCCTAACTATTCGACCTCCTTACATTATCTTTCACAAGGATAGAGTCTCTCTCAGGACAAACCTTTCCTTTCTTCCTAAGGTATGTTCAGAACACAACCTGAATACTACCACTGAGCTACCTGTGTTTTTTCCAGACCACTCTAATAAATCAGAGAATCAGAGTATAGACTTCACCAGCTAGATGTCCACAGGATACTCAGATTCTATATACACAGGACCAAAGAATTCAGGAAATCTGCTCAACTTTTCATTTCCTTTTCTGACAAAAGGAAAGGCTTACCTCTTTCAAAAATTACTCTTTCAAAATGGCTTTTGGATTGCATATCCTTTGCTTATCAACAAGCTGGTAGACAATTACCGTTAAAAGCTAAAGGTCACTCTACTAGGGCTGTAGCTACTTCATGTGCCTTTAGATCTAGGCTCCCAATTGACACTATTTGTGCAGAAGCTACTTGGGCAAGACCACATACGTTTGTCACTCATTACAAATTGGATTTGGCCTCCCAGGAAAGGTCATCCTTTGGGTCCACTGTGCTGAAGAGTCTCTTCGCTTAAGCCACCCGGGATAAAGGTGCTAGGGGCGCTGTCCCATCCAGCAAGAATTACGGCGAGATAGGACTACATAACATAAAGAAGTTATGTACTTACCATAACGTTCCATGTTTGTAGTCCATCTCACCTATATTCTTGCGTCCCTCCCTCCAACCCCCTTCCTGTTTCTGGGGGATCTAGTGGACCTCTTTTGGGGCTGCCTGACTTTGCTCTTTATTGTCCACCTGGAATGGATTATGTTTCTAATCCTTTGCTGTATTTATACAGCTTCTTTCTTATTATTATTACCTGATAGGTATTTATTACTTTCTTGCAAACTAGATCTGGGGAATTGCCGTGAGGCACCATGGGATAGGGGCTAGCCTCGAGCCAGTAAAAGCTCTCGAGCTTTAATATCGACCGAGTCGGAGCCGAATATTGGCTCCGAACCCATCCAGCAAGAATATAGGTGAGATGGACTACAAACATGGAATGTTATGGTAAGTACATAACCTCTTTTTTTTATTGGCTATACTGGCTGGGTTTTCCTTTATACCATGCCTTACGGTTAGTCTCAGTCTACTCCTATTACTCTTGTGGAGGGGTTACACCTTTATATGTAGGTGTCGTCTGATATGTAAAGTAGAGTATCTCTTGTCTATTTGTATGGTCTAGTTCTAGATTATCACAAACGAGATCTGGGTAACTACTGCTAAGCATGCTGGGATAGGGTCTAGCCTCGAGCCAATAAAAGCTCTCGAGCTATAGTATGCGGCCGAGTCGGAGCCGAGGATCGTCCCCGAACCCAAACAGCAAGAAGGAAGGCAAGATCAAGGACAACAAACATGGAACGTTATGGTGAGTACATAACTTCTTTTTTTCAAGGCATTGGGCAGAACTAGGTAGACTTTCCTAACTGATGTTACTTTAGCTTTTCTGTTAGAAACTTGGATAAGCTTGTCTCAAATTCTTGTAGTCACGTTTGGATGACTGCAGTTGAAGGCAGTATATTAGAGTGGGAAACATATGAAGGGCTTGCTTTTTATATAAGGCATTCATATTGATCTTGAAATTTGGTTATCTGAAACCTAAGAGATTAAATCCTGATTGTAATGGGAAGTATTTGATAAGCTAATTGCTTGATTCTTTTATTAGCATTTAACATTAATTGGTTTACTGTAATTCCATGTATTTTACGTAAACATTTTATGTCTTGCATTCTAGTTTTAATACTTCAATGAAAGCTTTGTCAAGACACAAGGGTTTCTTGTTAAAGTGTGTGGTTTTCTGTTTTTGCAAAATTACAGAAATCTCCTTTAAGGGTGTCTGAGAGGATTCCTCTAACCCTGTGCAGATTCTGTTGCTTATCACTTTAGGATTTTCTGGCAGAGAAATTGAGATAGAATATCAGTATCAAATGGTTTCAGACATTCTCCATGTAGGTTTCATTCAGTGTGAGCTAGTGAAGGCAAGACAAATTTTGTTGGATGAAAATATACAGAGACTTTGCTTCATGAATATAATCCTTCCAGGCAACAGATAGATGGTATCAAGATGTAAAACAACCAGTGTTTGCTTCAAGATATAGAAATATTAAGGGATAGGAAGATAGCATTATAATGCCTTGAACACATTTAAAGAAAATTTACCCAGAAAATGAAGGACTTGAAATGAAACAACTATAAACAGAGACTGGATTGTTTGGATATGCGCGCACTTAATTAAAAGTGCACTAGAAGTTGAGCTAATTCCAGTTTGTCATTTGCTAATCCTATGCTCTTCTGCTTTCTTAAGTCGAAGAGGAAGCAGTCTAATTTAATTTTTTTTAGGACAAGGTTTGGGTTACAACACTCAGTAAACAGGGATACAGTACAATTCAAACCATGTACATCTGGGGTGGCAAGGTTTTGGATTTTATTATGCACTGAAGTTTAAAAAGCAAAGATGAGCTTGTAATCCAAAAATGCCATGTTACCTTGCTAAGCTATATAACAAGCAGTTCTTCAGTTCAGCACTTTTACATTGAGGATTTCTGTCTTTCATTAGTATTTTGTACACCGAATGCATGGCAAACAGATTAGTTTTCAGCATATTTATACTTCTGTAGCTGTCTTTTGTGGCACTGTTGATGTTCTGTCTTTTAAAGTTTTATATATTAATAACATAAGACCATGTTTAACCATTTGTTCATGGAACTGTTGCAGGTGACTGCCATGTTATTGCTGGGGACAGTGGCTCATTAAGCCCCCATTATAATAACCGTAGAACTACAGTTAATATTGCCTGTCCAGATCTTCACAGCAACACTCACAGCTCAGGTGACAAAAAATGACTCTAGGCTGCTAGTGAGGGGTATCGCTCAGACACCAGATGACCTAGCTACTGCTCAGAGCATACGGTTCCGGTCACATAACTTATGCTACTGTGACCTGCCTGTCTGCCTGTACACAGCTGTAGTGTCTCTGAATCATGGATGATGTTGGGGGAGGGCTGATTGACATGCAGGTCCCATGTCTTGGTGTGCTGTGGCTACACAGATTTACCCATATAGCACCGTTAATGAACTGCAACAAACTTTAGTGCACCTTTTTAATGCATACCAGCCTTATACCATGGGGAAGCTTCTGTTATGAAACGTTGCCTCATGAATCCTTCAATTACAAATGCTGTCTCCAAACCTTGAAAACTGCATGTAATATTACACCTAATAGGGCATCATGAAACAAGCTTATTTTTCTTTTTTGCAAGGAACAAACCCCCCCACACCCCTGAACTTATGTATACCAACTACATAACTCCACAACTTTGGGGAAAGGATAAAATCCCCAAAACAGTGCGCATTAGTCACAAGCCATCACTTTTTTGCCTTTACTGGAGTGAGATAGTTATTTTTATGACTTGCTGCATTTAGAACATGAAGGGAATCCCATGAGACATTTTGCTATTGAATCCTACCCAAAACCAATGAGAGAACAATAGAAAAGAGACATGATAGAGATTATGTCAAACAGTGGCATTAAAGGAAGGAAAGTTTGCAATATATGGGAGACAAAAAAACATGTAAGATAGGTGGTAAAGGGCAAGGAAGTACATAGTGGTAAATTTAGACAGGGGGTAGCATTTTTAGTTGTATAGTTCTATGTTTTCATATAAGTAGATGTTGTAAATGTGCTTTAGTAGACAGAATGGTATAATACTAACAGTAAGGCATCAGTGGACTGGATATCAGGGCTTCAGTGAAAATCACAGTGACAGACATAGCCAGTTGGGAATAGGAAGTGAATAGAAATGCATGTGTTTTTCTAATTATCTGCAGTAGATATTGGCAATAATCATGAATGTGTGTAGTATGTCCCTTACTGAGTGCGATAGCAAAACCACCCACTAAGGTCTCTGGGTTGCATGGCTAGGTCTGTATATGGTAACCCTTCTGCTTGTGTCAAACAACTTATGAACCTGTGTGCATGGACAAAAGGTCAACATTGCAAACTCTTAAGACAATGCAAAGCTGTTCATGTAGTAATGTGATAGAATAATCCAAGTTGTACAAACCTAAAACCAATGTCACCTCCTTATACACTAGTATTCCCCACTGGGTAGGACTTTTGGCCCTGCAATATTGGTTGGACAAGGCCAATATTTATAAGCCTGGTTTTAATACCCTCTTGGTATGCATGACTGAACAGGTCCTGATTCATAATGTGTTCTTTTTTAAGGACAGGTGTTTTTGGCAGACTCAGGGCACTGCCATGGGGGTTTCTTTTGCCCCCATTTATGCAGATTTATTCATGGCGTATGTGGAAGATCAGGTGATTTATGACATCAGTCACAATATTTACATCAATGAGATGGATATTTGGAGGAGGTATCTTAATGACTGCTGGATGGTGGGGAGAGCTGATTTGGAATTCCTTTTGGGATTCCTAGAATATTTAAATGGCAATATATGGGGGATTGAGTTCAAGTTGACTTTTTCTAGATCTGAAATTACGTTTTTGGATGTTTTGATAAAAAGAACTGATACCAACACTCTTGAGAATGAGATATTTAGAAAAGTTCCTCGATTCAATACCTTATTACATGCCACTAGTTTCCACCCCCAGCATGTCTTCAAGAACATCCCCAAGTCCCAATTCCTTCGTGTGAAAAGAATATGTTGTATCTCTTCCACATACAACCATTATAAGAGGGATCTCATTTCGAGGTTTAGAAGTAGGGGTTATTTAGGGGGTGACTTCACGAGGGCCAATTGTTTTGCAAATCAGCAAGATAGAATTGATTTACTAACTTAACGAAGCCATTAGCATCACTAGCCTCCTTAAATTAAGAAGGGCGAAGCTATAACAATAATGAATTTTTAGGAATTTTAATGAATATTTATACTATATTTAATAGATGACTAACACGAATAATTTATTCAATATAATTTGTAGCTAACATAACAGGTTGATTTATTAGAGAATATATATTTTTCAGGTGAATTTTACCTAATTTTAATGTAACAGTGTATGTTGGTTATGGTGGCTAAAGTGGGCTAATGAGTTTGAAGCATTCTATGGGAAAGGATCACTGTTCCTTTGACTTTGTTATTAAAATGTAAATATAGTAAGCTCTCACTATTCACTGCATTTATTTTACTATGTATTAGAATATTCTTAAAATATTTTAACTAAAAACATAATTAATAAATAATATTTGTTGTTTGGTTAATGTCCATGAAATTTATATTATTAAAATTTATCAAGATGAGTTTTTATATATTGACTTATTATTCAAATAGATGATTATTTTATAATATTTATGATAGTTAATATAACACAATATAATATAATAATATTTATTTAATTGATACCTATTTTAATATACATAACTAATATTTAGAATTAATTCTTCTAAGTACATTAATTTTATAAGCATATCAATTTTATTATAAGGGTTATGTACGGATACAACAACCCGTAGTCCTGAAGAAGCATTAGATTAAACGGAACTAAATAACATATTTCTCGGCGAGAAATAACATAAAAATTGGATTAGTTGTAATACTTTATAGAAGATTCAACTCAGATTAACAAAATATAAAGTACTGCATATATTCTATCAGCATGTTGATATTTTTAAGTATTTTTATTTCGTATTATTACTTTATTTGTTAAAAGTAAGCATTCAGACATCACAGCAATTGTGGGACAAGCAAATATTTAACGAGCTCTGATAAATGTTTACAGCAACTGTAAGGATTTCTGTATTCAGCTTTTATTTGATACACTATTTTGTATATTTGTGTATAATACCAATGATTTAAAAAGGAACGGGGAAAGTTTTGATGCACTTTTGGTCAAAGCACGTTTGTTGTGAGTATCATGAAAGCGATGTTGCTTTAAAACATTTCAAATAGAAAGTTAAGTCCTGACAAATGCTTACAGTAACCGTAAGGTTTTTTATTCAGTCTTTTATTTAGTTTTATACACTGTATGGGATATCTGTGTATAACACTAACGATTGAAAAAGAAGCGGAGAAAGTTTGTTTGTTTCAGATGTACTCTGGTTGTGTTTTTGGTCAAAATATGCTGGTTGTAAGTACCGTGAATGCGATGTTGCTTTAAAACAGAAAGCAAAGTTTTAATTTTGAATTGGTTTAACCCGTTGTTCTCGTTGTTTTAATTGATTAATTGGTTCAAAAATTTTGTATATAAGCATACAAAGTGTCTTAGGTGGTTCATCTTGACAAAGCCCGTCATAGTAACGGGTGAAAGCGCTTGATTCATTTTGTTGCCTATTTTGGATTTATCTGTACTGCTGACTTATCAACTGTTCGTGCATTTTTAACTACTGGTAAAATAATAAAGGAACGTTGGATTTCAAACTGAGAGGTATTTGTTCCAGTTCAAAGAAGAGTTTATTGGGCCTTAGTGCTTCTGCAAACATTTTTGTTGCTATTTGGAGGAGGTATCTTAATGACTGCTGGATGGTGGGGAGAGCTGATTTGGAATTCCTTTTGGGATTCCTGGAATATTTAAATGGCAATATATGGGGGATTGAGTTCAAGTTGACTTTTTCTAGATCTGAAATTACGTTTTTGGATGTTTTGATAAAAAGAACTGATACCAACACTCTTGAGAGTGAGATATTTAGAAAAGTTCCTCGATTCAATACCTTATTACATGCCACTAGTTTCCACCCCCAGCATGTCATCAAGAACATCCCCAAGTCCCAATTCCTTTGTGTGAAAAGAATATGTTGTATCTCTTCCACATACAACCATTATAAGAGGGATCTCATTTCGAGGTTTAGAAGTAGGGGTTATTTAGGGGGTGACTTCACGAGGGCCAATTGTTTTGCAAATCAGCAAGATAGAATTGATTTATTAACTTATCAAAATTGGGATCATGCTCAATCAAACTTGGTTAGATTGGTAACAACTTATGGGAGGAATACGGTTGGCTTTATGAACATTATCCGTAAGCATTGGCATTTGTTAAAATCGGATAATGTTTTAGAGAATTATATAGGGGACCGGTGCTATTATTCATTTCGTAAAGGGCGGTCTTTGGGTTCTCTTTTTAGTCACTATAAGAGGATTTATCATAGGGATACATGTTCTACCACTCAAGTTAATCTATTTGCAGGTTCTTTATTTGGATGCTACCCATGTGGTCATTGTACCTATTGCCCCAGGGTGTTAAAATGCCGGACCTTTTCTTCACAGAATTGCCCACAAGTTTATGAGGTTTTATGTTTTGCCAATTGCAGTACTTCCTGGGGGATTTATTTGGCCCAGTACAATTGTCGAGCTTTTTATGTTGGACAAACTTCCTGTCCTTTTAAAGTCAGGATAGGGGAGCATCTTAGTGATATCAAAAATAAAAAGGGGTCCAGTTCTTTATATAAACTATTTCTAAACACCCTACGGGCAATTTTTGTTTTATGGTTATTGATCACATTAAGGACAGACACGTACAATCTCATGTTTTACATGATAGGCTCACCTACAAAGAAAACATGTGGATCACCAAACTAGGGGCTGTTTTTCCCCCTGGTTTGAATGATCATTTTTGAAGCATCCACTTTATATGTTTGCTGTTATAATGGAGAATTTTATATATTTTTTGGGATATTTTTGTTTATTTTTATTATATTTCATGTATTGCTGAATTAGTGCATTATTGATGGATGCACTAGAGGGCGCTCCATACATTCCATATGAATTTTGTATAAGTTGGAAGACAGCATGTTACGTTTTGTCTTCATTTTCTACATCATGTTTGGTTGCTGATGAAGGCTTTGCCGAAACCGGTACAACCATGTTGGTGTACGGTTATGTGTTTTTCTGTTGTCTTGAAGTTTAAATAAAATAACTTTCGCTTGTGTCATGGAGTGGAGTGTTGGCTTATTTTTTCACTTTGGATGGGTTTTTCAGCCGTGCACCAGCCATTCGTGCAGGAGGGTGTTTTTTTTAATCAAACCTAAAACTCCCAGATGAGCCGTACTGTATAAGTATAGTTATTTATTATATATGTACATTTGTTAACCAGCAATATTCATCTGAAACTTTAAATCTTATGTCAATTTTCTTTTGTTCCTCAACAGGTGGGTTCAGATCGGACCCTCAGATCTGACTTGGCCACTCTTTACAGCTCATGGATACTGAAAACTGTCGAGCTCCTCCCTTACTCATAATGCTGTAGTCCCCTACCATACCTCAGATCTTGTTTGCCGCCTTCACATACAGATGTGGTTGCTGTTAGCTCTTGAGCTTTGGTGTTAGTTTGTGAGTAAAAGTATAGTATATTTATCTAACTTTTCTTGTTGTATTCTATATATATTCCTCTCTTACCCTTGCTACACTTTTTAGTGTAAATTGTATATTACCATTGTTGGTATTTTTATTCTTTTTCTATACCCTTGTGGTAGCTGCTTCAGTTACCATCACTGGTAACTTTTCTGTTTCTCCCTTTCTTTCCAAAAACAAACAAAAAACATTTTTCTTTCCTTTTTCTTCTTAGAAGTTTTTTTTTTTCTCCATAATGGTTGAAAATCCATCGGGGTCTAAAAAATGTATGGCCTGTGGCCATAAAATTCCTCTTTCAGAAGCACATGATTCCTGTGTGTACTATCTAGACCCAACCGATTTGAATGCGCCCAACCCATTTGAATGCGTCTTGTGAGATTTGTAAGGTTTAATCCATGAGCCCTAGTAGATCATAAAAACAAATCTATGTTAAAAGGATAACTTCCTACAGCTTTTTCCTGAATCATTACCTGGGACACATTCCCCCAAGAAAATGGAGAAAAAAGACACTAAGAAGTGTCCTTTGGACCCTTCCAGATCTTCTGCTCCAAGCTGTGCTCATACTGCAGAACCACCTGCTAAAGTATCCTGTCAGCAAAGCCCTCGGATCCGACAGTATTTGATGCCAGATCTCTGCTGTCGGATCCTACACAGTCGGATCCAAAGAGGCCTCCTTGGACCTGTTATGCTTCGTGTCTGGATCCAGTACCCTCCTGCCTTTCATTGCCTTTCTTAGAGAGATGTCAGTCATTCAGTTGCTTCCTCTTCTCATTTGTCCAGAAGTCTGACCGAAGCAGATGTGGATAGAATGATGAGGAAATTGCTGGCAGCACAAATTCAGATGGGAGTTCTCCTGGCTCTTATCCCATTGGGCCAAAGACCTTTACTAGTACTACTCTACCTATTTTAGCTCCTTCTTTGATCTGTCCTTTGGTTTCGGAGCACTTGGATCTGAGAATCCCAGAGCTATCCACGTTGGATCTGAAGATTGTTGTATCTTCCACTCCAATACCATCTCTGAGTGGACCGGCTCCAAGGTGTTGGAATCAACTCCAAAGGTGTTAACGTCATCTCTGCCTCTCGGACCATCAGCACTGGTCAGCTCAGCTCTGACCTGTGCTTCGGGTGGATTGTCTTCAGGTTGGAAGGAGCCGACAATCTGGAAGCATGTCTTCTCAGCTCTGTCGGCCTCTTTCTGTCTGGGATACTCTGCTTTTGAGGTATTGGAGAGACTTTTATGTGCTTCTAGAGGAAGGACGATACCTCCCCCCTCAGATCCTTCTTCCCAGTCTCATCTGTCTTTGTGCTTTGAGCCTTGCATTCTTCTCCACAGGACAGCCAGCCCAAAGTCTCCAGGTTACCCAGCAGGTTATACTCATATCTTCTGATACTTGTCTGGAACATCCTGCCAAAGAAGTCCCTAAGAAGAGTAAGTGTAAAAGGAGGCACTCTGCTCAAGCATCATTCATGGAAAATACTGATTTTGATGAGGCGGAAGGGTCTCCAAGATCACCACCTGATGACATCTCCTTTGGAAACATTCTGGAGATCCTCAAGCACAGGGGTGGTTGGTCTACCGATAACCCTTCCCAAGAGGAATTGGTATTCCTTGAAGACTTTGAGGCTGGCCTGTCTACTTCCTGGTGGCCCACCCGCAGATGAACTCATTGATTTATCTCTTGGCAGGGGTGGAAGGAGCCTGACCTTGTTGAGCCAATTCTTAAGAAGCCAGACAGGATCCTGACACCACCTAAACTTAAAGAATTTTTTAGTAAAGGAGTATCAGTAGATGTCATGGTCATAGGTGCAGAGACAAAAAAGGAACTCGCAGTACAGATTTCCTCTGTTCATCACCGGGAGTCTACGGCATTGGACAGATTTGGGAAGAATGTATATGCTTCAGCAACTTTTGCACTTACGTCGCTGAATTATTTAGCACACTTCACCAGACTTCAGAGGTATTTGATTGAAGAACTCTCCAAATCCCTCTCTGGGACCATTACTTCTGAGGCAGAGACCTCTCTTACGTCACACCTGGCTACCCTACAGTCCATTTCAAATTCATCCATGAGCCTCATTTCACATGCAGCTGAAAGTACATCAAGGGTGGCAGGTTTAGGCATTTCCATTAGGAGACCTGCCTGGATGCGCCTTTGTGATTTCACAGAGCCCTTCAAGTCCTTCTTCGTCAATGCTCCCTTTGATGGAAGTTCTTTGTTCAGCCCCAAGGTTAAAGATAAGCTATCCAGATGTGAGCAGGATGGTTAGACCCTGTCTGCAGTGGGCATATGTTCTTCGAGTCCTCAAAGAACCTTCTCTAGGAATCAGTGAGGTGGTCAAAAATGTGATTCAAAAGTCCCAGGGTCTTTTCCATGATCCATGTGGAGATAGTTCCCCTAGGTGCAGGGGGGACTCTAACAGAAGACGCAGGGGAGGCCTGCAGAATCAAGGATCTAAAGAAACTTTTTCTGACAGAGCCTACCTACTCTCCTGAAAGGCGACCCAATTGTCCACCTCTGGAGGCAGTCAGAGTTTGTCTGTCCCTGCACCAGGAGAGGTTCGAAAACTTATCGGACAGTTGACACCGCTGGTAGCACTTTTGTCCCCAATCAGCCAATCTCTAGCTACGCTGTTATCGTCACCACCGATACCCGTGAACCAGGAAGAGGTTCAGCAACCTAATGTGCCTGCAGTTGGTGTTGCACGTAAAGAAATGCTGCTTACTGATGTAAATGAACGAGGGGAAAACGGAATAGTTGTTGCCAATAGCAGTTTGGGCGACTTTCCCCATCTTACTATTTCTAACACTACTCTTACTATTTCTAACACTACTGTGGGCAGCAAAGAAACAACGAGAGTTGGAGACAAGCGAGGAGGTTCGCGTGTATCAGCAGAAAGGGACAGAGTACTTTCAGGTAGCGAATTTCGGCTATCCAAATTTTGAATGTTAAATTTGATTTTAATACCAAACGTTGTAATATAAGCACTAATGCCAGTTACAACACAATGTTAAAGGACTTGGATTACTATCTTTATAAATATAAAATGTTAGAAATGGATTGTTCCTATTTGAAGCACTGTTTACAATTGAAAATAGTACCAAAGGGTCTTAGGGTATGTAAGTACCCAAACAATGTTATGGATGGTACTGATTTTCACAATGATTTAATTTCTGTTTTTGACAATTGCGGATTTTACATTATGAGAGCAATTGTCAAAAACAATGAAAGGGAAATGGAGAAATTGTTCATTGATATAAACAATATTAATAAGGCTATCACAAATGATTTATTGTATACTGTTGAAGTAGAAAATGAAAAGTACCACAAGTTACTAAAGGATGTTGAAACTAGATGTAAAGAAGTTTTAAACAGGAAACTTGGTAAAATAGACAGAGACTTAAATGAATATAAGAATAAAACCCACTACCCAAAACCAAAACTAACACAGGGAAGGGGATATGGAAGATGGGTTAAAGAACCTTTTGGTGAAACTGGGTGGGAAGAAGCTGAGATTGTGGATAGTAACAATGATGTGGCTGAGTATCCCCCACTAAGAAGGTCTGAAAGACTGATGGACAAAGAACCTGTAGACTATTGTTCAAAAAACTAGATGGGGAGGGCCTGGAGGCCCCAGTGGAGGAAAGGGCAGGCTTGGAATTAATGAATGTTTTTACACATGAAGGGAATAAATGGACATTTAAGGATTTTAATATTTTCAATTTTTCTAGTGTTTCCATTAACAAAACTTTTTTTGATTTGTTTACAAAAGGTTTTGGTTTTATTCCCAATCAAAGAACTAATATCTTTAAATTACTTGTTGACATAAAACTATTCATTAGGAAGAAAAATTTAGAGTTGTTCTTCAATGGAAAAAATATAAGTATTGGAAATGAATGTTTGAAACGTAGAAGTACTTTCAACCCACCATTGCACCCACAACTTAGAAATTTTGAATTAAAAGTGGAAAGAGAACTACGATCAAACTTGAACCATCAATATGTACACCCCAATTTAACTCCTAGTGAAATGGATGTTCTGAAGGAAATTAGCAACACCAGGAGTGTCAGGGTTATGAAACCCAATAAAGGTGGAGGGGTGGTACTGATGGATAGCATTCAATACGAGGGGAAAATGATGGATATTCTCAATGACTCCGATAAATATTCCAGAGTATCTATCAATGAAATCAACGTTGCATACAAAATAATACAAGTGTTATTAAATGACTTATTGTTAGAGGGTTCAATTGATTTTGAAACACACAGATTTTTACACGTGGAGAAGCCAAAGGTGCCATGCATATTTGGAATCCCGAAGGTGCACAAAAATTCACAGGACCCACCGTTAAGACCTATTGTCTCAGCAGAAGGTTCCGTGACAGCACCACTAGCCAGATTTGTGGATTCAAAGGTGAAATGTGTGTTAGAAGGAAACAAGAATGTATTAGTAGACTCCTGGGATTTTTTGAGAAAACTGGAACCTTCTTTGTTTTGTGACAGCATTGCATTTGGTACGCTAGATGTTGTGGATTTGTTTTCGTGTATACCACACAATCTCGGCATGGAATGGTTTGAAGAAATGATAGCTGACAGTAAAAATATCTCACACAAAGACTTTAGAGTGGTATTAACCCTTATGGAAACGGTCTTGAAAAACAATTATATATACTTTCAGGGTGAATATTTTAAACAAGAAAAGGGAGTAGCCATGGAGGCACATTGTGCTCCCACATATGCCAACATTATTATGATTTATTGGGAAAACAAATATCTTTTGAATTCACCCTACCAGGGTTATTGGATTTTATATGGTCGATTTTTGGACGATCTATGTTTTTTGTGGATTGGCGAACATGAAAACTTTGACAAGTTTGTAGAATATGTGAATAACACTACAGATTTTCTGGAGTTTACTTTTAATTTTAATTAGCATGAACTAACTTACCTAGATGTTCACATTACCAAAAATAATGATCATTTTACATCTAAGGTTCACAGAAAAGAAACCTTTACTAACTCTTATTTGTACTACACTAGTTCCCATCCACCACATCAGAAGAAAGGTGTGGTAAAGGGACAGTTAGTACGGTTAAGTAGGATGACCTCTGACGATGAGACTTTTTTAAGTGAGGTAAGAACACTTAGAGAATTGTTTTTAAACAGAGGATATCCAGGGGAATTTTTTGATAAAATTTCAGAAGTATGTAAAAAGAGAAATGATAGATTTGCTCCTATTTTAGGTAAAACTCAAATCTTGGATGGTACGAAAGAAGTAAACAAACTAAGGGAAGATTATACATCTAGTTTGATTACAACGTATGATGGCAACTCTAGAGGTATCAAGAGAATCTTTGATAAGGAATGGAGCAATTTTTCGAAAATTTCAGACTTGAAGCACATTTTTGAAAAAGAACTGGTTTACACATATAGAAAGGGTAATACCATTAAAAATATTTTAGAGAGGGGTTCAGTTCAAGGTAACACATTGAGTGGCAAAAAAGAGAAGAAGGGTTTATACAAGTGTGGGTGTTGTAATTATTGTACATTTTTATCAACAGGAGATTTTATTTATTTAAATTCTAGGAAAAGGAAATTAATTTTGAATACTTATGCTAACTGTAACACCAAAGGGATTGTTTACATAGCAACTTGTAAGGTATGCGAATCATTTTACATAGGGAAAAGCGAAAGGAAGTTAAAGCAGAGGATCTACGAGCATCTATATGAAATGAGAACAAAAAATGAGAAAAATGCACTATACAAGCATACCATCACTTGTAAAACATCTGGCTTTCAATTTTTCATTTTGGAAGTGGTTGCGGTGAGTCCAAGGGGTGGTATGTGGGAAACACTTGTTGAGTATAGGGAGCTATACTGGCAACTTGTGTTGGATTCTAGTAGACCTCCAGGTCTTAATGAAATGGTATCTCTTGCACCTGTGCTTAGAATTAGATCTGCCAAACTTTAACCAAACTTCTACTGTTGTTTAATACACTTATTACATATAGGAGGTAGTGAAAATATTCATTCAAAGTCCATTTAAATTGATCATTTAATTCATTTTATCGAAGTTTTTAAATAGATTATGTACACATATTTTGTTACAATAATTTAATTTAAATGCCATATTCAGTTTCACCACTTGATGGAGACATACACAGTACACTACAGGTTAAAAGATTATCTGAATTAAAATGGTTTTATTTGTTATTTATTAAAAGCTTTGTATGAATTTTAAAATTGGTGAGAGTATTAGATGTGGTTTTAATTAAATTATTAAATGTATAAGTTTTAACATTTTGTGAAAATGTTTTATTTTAGTATAATTTATTGGTTGTCAAACTGCGGCTTTTAGAATTGATTTAATTAACTTAATTGATGTTGTTAAGAAAAGTGTATATATATGGTAGGAAGTGGTTGCTTTTCATTCACTGATGAAGTTGATGACGAAAACGTGCTGTATTTGTACAAGCGTTAGTGCAACAAACTGCTTTTGGATTCTTCTACCTAATGTTCGTGTTCATTCCTGGTCGGTGGTGCTTACTTTCGTTTATTGGTTGTTTTTCGCACCACTGGTCCTTGTTTGTGGTTACCTGCACCAGAGAGCCTGGCTAGAGATTACAGAAGGTGTGTGGCTGCAGAGGATTATTTCCAGAGGTTTTATAATACCTTCTTCTCCTTTAATGATAAATAACATTCTCGATGCTCCACCCAGTTAGAGGAAAGAAGCAGCAAAAGAAATAATAGAAATATTGAAAAAAAAAAGAGTCATCCAAGAACCAGACCAGAAAGAATCCAGAACTTACTCAAGTTTTTTTAAGTGCCAAAGAAAACAGGGGACTGGACATTGATTTTGGATTTCAGTATTCTGAACGAATCAGTTCAGTACACAAAGTTCCGGATGGTCACAGCTCAATCCATTCTGCCTTTTCTGCAGAAGGACCACTGGATGTGCTCAGTGGATCTTCAGGATGCGTACTATCACATAAAAATGAACAGACGATCCAGAAGATACCTCTACTTCCGGCTGGGAGACAGTCATTACCAATTCAGAATTCTGCCCTTTGGCCTCACCACAGCCCCAGGGTGTTCACCAAATGCATGGCAGTAGTAGCAGTCCGCTTAAGACTGAAAGGATTCTGGGTGTTTCCTTACTTGGACGACTAGCTCATAATCAAGCATCTACTGATAAAAGCACGAGACTGTTCTCACCTGGAAATTGCCATCAGTCACAACAAATCTTAGCTAGAACTGTCCCAAGTGTTAGAATTCATAGTGGCCTTATTCAATACGGTTTCAGTGACAGCCTCCATCCTCTTACCAAGGGTACAGACTACTCGATTTCAAGTCAGAATGATAATTAAAAATTCTTTTCTATCCGCTCGATTGATTCTTCACACCTTGGGGTCATTGTCTGCTGCAATAGTTCTAGTTTTATTAGCAAGATACCGTATGAGAATTCTTCAATGGACCCTGATGACTCAGTGGTCAATACGGCACCAATCTTTGTCCACTCAGATCAGAATAATTCAGGCATGCAAAAATTACCTCTTGTGGTGGACTCACTCAGATCAGATTTTACAAGGCCGTTCCTTCATCCTTCCTCAACCCAAGGCTGTAGTGACCATTTACCCTTCCCAAATTGGGTGGGGGGGGGGCGTCTTGTAAATAACAGTCGAAGGCACCTGGTCCCCTGATGAGGCAGCATGCGTATCATTGTCTTGGAAATGAGAGCTGTCTTTCTAGTGTTGCAGGCCTTTCAAGACTCTCTTCCTTCCTGGACTATAGCGATTCAGACGGACAACATGTCAGTGGTCTGATACATCAACATACAAAGAGGAACCAGATCTTAACCCTTGTGTCGAGAATCTCTGAGAGCATGGCAGTGGGTGATCTCATCCAATCGATTTCTGATAGCAATGCACATTCTGGGGAAATCCAACGTGTTAGCAAACAAGTTGAGCAGGTCCATTTTATTGCTTCTCAAGTGGTCTCTCAACATGTAACTTGTGGAAAAGATATTCCTCCAGTGGGGACAAACTTGCCTCTTCTCGATTGAAGAGCATGGTCATCCTCATTGCCCCTAAATGGCCTTGTCAGATTTGGTTTCCCTTAATTTGGCCTCATCTAGTTTGCCTAACAGGGATTCTGGATTCAATTCCAGACCTTGTGTCTAATCCGACAAGCATGATTCACCCGGACACTTTAGGCCTAAAGCTGACCAGATGATTTCTCCACTTCCATTGATAGCTGGACAGCCCGGACTCTCCTTCCCTGTCCATCACATTCTTTTGTCTTCACATAAGGTTTTCACTAGGAAAATTTACAGAAGTAAATGAAAAAGATTTGTTTTCTGGGTGCAACAGAGAGACATCGACCCATTTTCAGCACCAGTACCTAAAGTTCTTTAGTTTATGGCTTCAGTTTTTAATGACGGGGCTAGCTCCTCGACTATTAACGTACAGCTAGCTGACATTTCTAATTATCTCATAGGAATAAACAATTCCACTTTAGCTTCTTCAAAACTTTAAGATCTTTATAAGGGGAAGCTTTCCTTCTTAGACCCCATTTAAATATCCAATTCCACCACTGGATTTGAATTTAGTTTTACACGCTTTAACTCAGTCTCCCTTTGAACCATCAGCGAAGTCTGAACTAAAATTTTTAACCTGGAAACCCATGTTTTAGTAGCTATAACGTCTGCTAGAAGAGTCTCAGAACTTCAAGCACAGAACTTCAAGCACCATCTTCTAAGCTCCCTTATTTGATTTTTTTGTAAAGATAGGGTATTGTTGCAAATCAACCCATCCTTCCTTCCTAAGGTGATGTCGGAATCCAGCATCAGTCAGTCAGTCTTCCATTTTTCTTTCCAAATTTCAAAGGATTCTGGGTGTTTCCTTACTTGGACGACTAGCTCATAATCAAGCATCTACTGATAAAAGCACGAGACTGTTCTCACCTGGAAATTGCCATCAGTCACAACAAATCTTAGCTAGAACCATCCCAAGTGTTAGAATTCATAGTGGCCTTATTCAATACGGTTTCAGTGACAGGCTCCATCCTCTTACCAAGGGTACAGACTACTCGATTTCAAGTCAGAATGATAGTTAAAAATTCTTTTCTATCCGCTCGATTGATTCTTCATGCCTTGTGGTCATTGTCTGCTGCGATAATTCTAGTTTCATTAGCAAGATACCGTATGAGAATTCTTCAACGGACCCTGGTGACTCAGTGGTCAATACGGCACCAATCTTTGTCCACTCAGATCAGAATAATTCAGGCATGCAAAAATTACCTCTTGTGGTGGGCTCACTCAGATCAGATTTTACAAGGCTGTTCCTTCATCCTTCCTCAACCCAAGGCTGTAGTGACCATGGACCCTTCCCAAATTGGGTGGGGGGGGGTGTCTTGTAAATAACAGTCAAAGGCACCTGGTCCCCTGATGAGGCAGCATGCGTATCATTGTCTTGGAAATGAGAGCTGTCTTTCTAGTGTTGCAGGCCTTTCAAGACTCTTCCTTCCTGGACTATACCGATTCAGACGGACAACATGTCAGTGGTCTGATACATCAACATACAAAGAGGAACCAGATCTTACCCCTTGTGTCGAGAATCTCTGAGAGCATGGCAGTGGGTGATCTCATCCAATCGATTTCTGATAGCAATGCACATTCTGGGGAAATCCAACGTGTTAGCAAAAGTTGAGCAGGTCCATTTTATTGCTTCTCAAGTGGTCTCTCAACATGTAACTTGTGGAAAAGATATTCCTCCAGTGGGGACAACCTTGCCTCTTCTCGATTGAAGAGCATGGTCATCCTCCTTGCCCCTAAATGGCCTTGTCAGATTTGGTTTCCCTTAATTTGGCCTCATCTAGTTTGCCTAACAGGGATTCTGGATTAAATTCCAGACCTTGTGTCTAATCCGACAAGCATGATTCACCCGGACACTTTAGGCCTAAAGCTGACCAGATGATTTCTCCACTTCCATTGATAGCTGGACAGCCCAGACTCTCCTTCCCTGTCCATCACATTCTTTTGTCTTCCCTTAAGGCTTTCACTAGGAAAATTTACAGAAGTAAATGAAAACGATTTGTTTTCTGGGTGCAAGAGAGAGACATCGACCCATTTTCAGCACCAGTACCTACAGTTCTTGAGTTTATGGCTTCAGTTTTTAATGACGGGGCTAGCTCCTCGACTATTAACGTACAGCTAGCTGACATCTGTAATTATCTCATAGGAATAAACAATTCCACTTTAGCTTCTTCAAAACTTTGTTAAGATCTTTATAAGGGGAAGCTTTCCTTCTTAGACCCCATTTAAATATCCAATTCCACCACTGGATTTGAATTTAGTTTCACACGCTTTAACTCAGTCTCCCTTTGAACCATCAGCGAAGTCTGAACTAAAATTTTTAACCTGGAAACCCATCTTTTCGTAGCTATAACGTCTGCTAGAAGAGTCTCAGAACTTCAAGCACAGAACTTCAAGCACCATCTTCTAAGCTCCCTTATTTGATTTTTTTGTAAAGATAGGGTATTGTTGCAAATCAACCCATCCTTCCTTCCTAAGGTGATGTCGGAATCCAGCATCAGTCAGTCAGTCTTCCATTTTTCTTTCCAAATTTCACAAACAAAAGGCAATACATATTACATTTGTTGGATGTTCACATACAGTTATGCTTCTGTTTGCATAGAATGGGAAAATTCAGAAAAATCAGATATTTGTCTCTTTTGTGGAATCAAAATTGGGCAACCCAGTTGCCAAAGTAACTTTAGCCAAATGGCTAATTGATTGTATTTCCTTTGTCTACAACAAATTGGGTTTGTCTTTGTCAGAACCTTAAAGAGCTCATTCAACTAGGTCCTTTGCAACTTCATCATTTTTTATCCAGATCTTCCGTGGACGATATTTGTGCTGCTGCAACTTGGGCAAATCTTATTACTCATTACAAATTGGATCTAGTCTCAAGGAGAAGAGTAGCCTTTGGCTCAACAGTGCTCAGGAATATTCTTCCTTAGAGTCCTCCCAGGATTCAGGTAGCTGGGGACTCTGTCCCACTTGTTGAGGAATGACTGAAAATTGACAACATCAGATAAAGAAGTTAATTAATCACCATAACGTTCTATTTGTGTTGTCCATTTTCATTCTTCCTCAACTGCCCTCCCTCCAAGCCCCTACCATTTTGTTTGTGACTTCTGGAAGAATGAGAAAATACTAAGGGAACCAATGTTCCTGCCTTTGAGCTCCAGATATTGGTTTCTCATATTATGATTTTTCTTAAGTTTCTAGTAGCTAAAAAGTCAAGCAAGATCTGAGGCATGGTAGGAGACTAGAGCATTATGATTAAGGGAGAAGCTCAACAGTTTTCAGTATCCACGAGCTGTAAAAAGTAGCCAAGTCAGATCCGAGGGTCCCATCCGAACCCACTTGTTGAGGAAGAATGAAAATGGGCAACACAGATGGAATGTTACAGTGAGTACATAACTTCTTTTTTCAGTGCAGCTTTTAGTGAAGTACTGCATATTAATTGTACAGTTTACTATATTGTTAGGAAATTGCAGCCATTATAAAATGCATAGCCATCAATTCATCCATCTATCCATCCATCCACAACCCTGTTCCCATTTTCGCACAAAGGGTCAGGGTGTCATTTCAACAGTGGAAAACTTCTAGAGCCAAGGTTCTCACTGCCAGCTGGCTAGTCCTGCTGCAGATGTTCTTCCACACACACGCATACACACTCACACCTATGGTCAGTTTAGAGTGCCCAGTCCACCTACTGCTGCTGTTTAAATATAAATTAGGGACATTGCAGAAAAACTGAGAAAAGTAAGATGGCATGAAGTAATTATGCTGTTACAGTATTAACTCATCTTCTTCAGTGCCATTATCTGAAATGTAGCCTACAGCTTGGCACTAACAAAATGCTGAAGTGCTCTACCATTGAAGACATTAGTTAGTCTGTGATGCAACTCATCACATTGCTACAGTCATTTCCCAGATCACCAAGACAGTCATCTGTATGTAGGAGTTAAGCCATTACTGAACCATACAGCTACTGAGTAGTTTGCCTGGTCATAATCTGAGGAAAGTCATGCAACACATCCTGGCAGCTCACCTTGGCCACCTCCTCATGCAAGGCAGCATGGTTTGGATCTGCTGGTACAGTTACACATAGGACAGTAGAATCCATATTTTAAATGGCACCAGCACTAACATAATTTTAAATAACAACAGTCCATATAATCTCCGATTCCCAGCACAATTTCAGGCCTGGTCACAGAATATACTTTCAAACTCTGCCAGCAATTAACGTAACAGGTGCACGCATTATTTATGTATTCTAATTTTTATTTTTTTAACATAGTTTTACAGTTTGTGCACTTATTCTCAACTGAGTTTATCTTTCTGTTTAGGTGCTGATATAATTGTAAATTTGATCAGATCTTGTCTTGACAGTGGATAATTGGCTAAGCTTCTGGTGTCATTCAAAGGGGATCCAGTGTCTGTCAGCCTGGGATCACATGCTCGACAAGTCATGCTGCTTCGCTAGAGACAGCTTGCACCTGCCACCCTTAGGCTTTCAAATACTGGCCAAGGCTCTTGCCACCCCCATAGTGCCTTTTTTAGGCAAGGCTCAAAAGACAAACCCACCGCCGTAAACAGCACAAGTAACAAAAAACTGAGGGTAATGCTACTCAATGCCAGAAGTCTAAACCTCAAAATGCACACACTTGAGGCACTCCTCAGTGTGGAGAAAATTGATATATGTGCAGTAACAGAAACCTGGTTTAAGGCTCCAGAGAGCACCCCAGCACTACCAAGCTACAACTCATACCATACATTCCGACCACAAAACCCGGACCGAAACATAAAAGGCGGGGGAGTATCCATATTCATCAAGGTTAGTGGCACAGCACGATGCTTCAGAGATCATCCACGTGCAACTAACAATGGGCAAAACTGCTATTCAAATTATAGCTTACTGCAGATCACCCACCATGTCTGAGGACCCCCACTCCGCATTCCTGGAAACACTGGGAAACATAAAGGTCCTACCAAACACCCTGATATTGTGTGATTTCAATTACCCAAACATTAACTGGGAGAACTACTCAAGTACAAACTCCCTTGCCCAACATTTCCTAGAATTTATAAACTCAAATACCCTGGATCAACTGGTCAACACCCCCACCAGAGGTGACAACATATTGGACCTGGTCATCACCAACATGGGCGACCGGTGTTTCACATTGGAGGTCAACCCCTCGCTGGTTAGATCTGACCATAAACTAATCACTCTGGATATCCACATTCCGCTACCACCCCCGGTCAAAGAAACCACCGTGAAAAACGTTTCAAAAGCAAACTTCACTTTACTTAAGCCCGAGGTGGGAAGTTTCAAAGCCCCCATGCTAAAGGATAATGCTGTCCAAGCTGCAAATTCTTTTACTAATGGATTCTACCGGCACTTACAAGAATACATGGACCGTGCTATCCTAAACAAAACCAAGACTCACTCCTCCAAGAAAAGGAAACCAGTCTGGTGGACCCCTGCCATAAACAAGCTATACAATAGAAGGAGGAAACTAGTACAGAAAAGAGTAAAATCCCAAGAAGGGAAGACATCCCTGATCAGTATCAGCAAGAAACTGCATTCTCATAAAATCATCCAAGGCTAGCTTTGAAAGAAAAATTGCCATGGACTCCAAAGATAACCACAAGGCATTCTTTATCTATGTCAAGAATCTAAGTGGCAATTCTCAGATCTGCTTGGAGTTAGTGCAAAATGACACAAAATATGCTAAACCGACCAATATAGCCAATATCCTGGCAGACAGGTTCAGTGCAAACTTCACCCCCCTCACCCCCAAAAGGGCCCATAACTATACCAGAAGAATGTAGTGCCCCTGAAATCACATACACTCAGGTTAAAACAGCCCTCTCCAAAGCCAAAAACACAGGGTCAATGGGACCGGACGGTGTCCCAGGCTGCGTCCTATATGAGCTCAAATATGAACTAACCCCTCACCTAAACACACTGTTTAAACTCAGCCTCTCCACAGGCTACGTGCCCACAGAGTGGCACACAGCAATGGTTATTCCGCTCCACAAAGGTGGAGCCACAACAGACCCCGGGAACTATTGCCCTATAAGCCTGACTAGCTTGGTCTGCGATGCTGTGGAGCGCATCATCATGGATCACATTAACAGAGCCATTGGAAACCTCCAAACACTGAGCCCTACGTAGTTCGGCTTTAAGGGCAGAGAATGCCTCCTAAACCTGGTGGACTTCTTTGAGACAGTTACCAAGGATATAGACGAGGGAAAGGTGGTCCACACAGCCTACCTAGACCTCACAAAGGCCTTCAACACCATTCCCCACTTAGGCATTATAGACAAGTTCACCGGCCTGAACATAAACCCCTACGTCACGAGATGGGTTGCCAACTGGCTCACGGACAGAACCCACATGGTAAGAGCTGCGGGAGCTAGGTCTGACTCTAAACCGGTTACAAGTGGCGTTCCCCAGGGCTCAGTCCTAGGACCCCTCCTGTTTGCATATACTTTTCAGTGGTACAGGCAAGCACAGGAGGACTATGGCTGACCAAGTTTGCAGACGACTTCAAACTAGGGGCTATAATTGACTCTCTGGCTGACACAGATATCCTCCAAAAGGGTCTCACTGAGACAGATACCTGGTGTCAAAACCATGGCCTTAAGCTAAATGCCAAAAAGCGCATAGTCATCCCCTTTGGGAAAAACAAAGTACCCACAAACTACCACATAGGTGGTAGCCCCCTAAATACGGAAGACGTAGTAAGGGATCTGGGGACCCAAGTAGATAGTAACCTCTCCTTTGATAATCACATTGCCAGAGTGGTTAGAAAATGCTTCTATGTGGCCCACCTAATCACAAAAGGGTTTGCATCTAGATCGAAAGAGGTCATTGGGCCCCTCTACGCATCACTCATCAGACCCATCATAGAGTACAATGCCCCATTTGGGATGTACCTTACAAGACACCTGAAACAACTGGAAAGACCACAGAAGTATCTCACCAAGAGGATCACTGGTCTCAAGCAGATGCCCTATCCAGCTCGACTGAAGAAACTCCAGCTGTACTCGGTTGCATACCACCTACTCAGAGGTGATCTCTGCCTGACATACAAGGCCATGTCCAACCCAGAATTGATGGACATGCTCCACCTAAAGAAAACCTTATCCCCTCTAGCCACACGCTCCAGGGATCTAATCCTCACCACAACAATAAATAGGACGTGCTGGAGGGATAGATTCCTGTCCCAGAGACTTCCCATGCTCTGGAACAAGATTCCAGTCTACATTAGGTAGAGCTCCTCGCTAACCCTCTTCAAGAGAAACCTTGACGAGTGGATGGGAAACAGAAAGTTTACCCCAGGGGTCACTTCAGTGGCTGTGCTGGACAGAGGCACAGGGAACTAATCTAAGGAGGCGGCGAAAGCCAACACATTCCAGCTAGGCTTATAAATGTCTTCGGGCAGATAGCCTAGTACCTACCTATGAACCTATGGAACATAAATAAGGAGTGGTACCTTTGGTGACCATTTTCTGTACAACAAATGTCCTCACAAGATCAAGCTCCTTCCTATCCCATAATTTCCTGCAGTGAGTAGCTACTGCACGTCTCTTTGCTGCCATTGTAGCTTTAACATCTCTGAGAGTGTGCTCAAGCTTTCGAGGGTCATATTAATTTGTTAGTCATATATGTACATTTTTCTTGTTCATCTTTCATGGATTGTGAAATTTAAAAGCTGATTTATTTTTCCATCTAGTTTGTGATTTGATTCTAGGCTTTCTCCTCTTATTCCCTTACTATTACTTCTAACTCAGTTTCTGTTGTTCTTCTTGGTTGTTAGGTTGTGTTGGATTCTTTCGTGAGTAGTTGACATTGCAGGAGTTAATGTTATACTTTTGGCCTAAATGTGGATAAAGGCCCAAAACCTGCCCTCAAGAAATGTTAAAAAAAAAAAAAAGTGTGGACAAAAGATTCCATATGAGATGTATGCAGTGTGTTTGGGAGTGGCCATGTACAGAGAGACTGCATAATTAGAGAAAATTCAGTTCTAGGACCGTTTTAGACAGGAAAAATAAATGAATACTGGAAGGCCTTTTACCTGCACAGTTGGTGCCAGTGGAAAAGCCCACAGCAGAGGGCACCAATAGATCATCAGCTAAAGTTTCCAAACTTGAGAAGCATAAAGATAAACTCCAATTAGATGACTCATACATGGCCGTAGTTGCAGTTTTGAAGAAGCTTTCCTCAGTTAAAATGATTCAGACTACTTCCCCCCTAGAAAAGGACCCTCTTTGGTGGCCACTCTTGTTAGACCTTCCTCTCCTCCTCGATAAGAATCTTCTGGGATAGCTGAGTCAGTGCCTAGATGTAAGCCTGGCAGTTTTTCTTCAGGGAAGTAAATTCCAGGTTCCTTTCCTCTTGATCAGCCTCTCCTTCTTCCCTTAGGTCTTACTTAGAAGCCCTACTCTAGTTGATTGGGAGCAGATGATGTCAGCCTTTGTGAGGGCCCAGCTTCATTATGGTGTTATTGCAGCTCCTTCATTGTCCAGGGAGGCTAGAAAAAAAGTCTGCCATCTTTCACTCCTGTTCTTCCCTGGCCTTCTTTTCAGTACCTGTGGTATTGTAATTAACACTAGCAACTGTTTCTGCTCCTTCGACTTTGGAGAATCCTCCTTCCTCTGTACCAAGACCATTGGTGTCAGTGGCTATTTTAGCACTGATCACAGAACTGATATCTAGCGTTACTTGGGTTGAGTGTTTCAGCATCATCCATTCAGTGCTAACTTTGACCTTAATAGTGTTGGGGGTGTTGTCTGTGTTGACAGCTACAGTATTTGATCCTTTGATGAGGAAATCTTCAGAGACAATGTCTGCTCCTGAATGACTGGTGTCATCTGTATTTGTTTTTGGTGCTGCTTCAGCTCCACTGCTGCCCATGTGCTCAGTGCCAAGCATTTCAGACCTGGAGGTCTATGTCAACATGTTAGCACAGAGCAAACTGCTTCTTGGATGCCTACTGACACAGATACAGGATACAGTGATTCCGTACCATGAATTCATCAAGGCAGGGTCTTTTGACAGTACTTCGTCTATGCTCCCTATGGTCAGAGGACATATTAAGTCTGTTGTCTAGATATATGGGATACCTTTTTCCCAGGAGAGTTAATGCAAGAGGAAACGGTTACATATTAGAAACATGAAAGATCTAAAACGCGAATGTATGTACATCGACACATAAAGGTCAATGTACATACACAGCGAAATACGTAAACGGTGAAAATCAAAACTCCGAGCGTGTATGCTAGCCAGTAGCGCAGTGGTGGGGATAAGGAAATATATCCTTTTCCCCACTGTAGTGCGGTCTCGGAGTTGGTATATTTAAGAAGGGGGGTGTGGGGGCAAAGCCCCTCACATGGGGGGTGCATACTGCATAAGGTGTTAAAGTATTTTTTTTATTATTTTGTACTTACCTGTGTGGCGCGTTTTGCTGACGAAACACGTTCGGCATTTTTATTTTTGCCGTTTTCGTGTTTCTCTGTGTATGTACATCGACCTTTATGTGTCGATGTACATACATTCGCGTTTTAGATCTTTCGGGTTTTAATATAGACCCAGAGGAAACACCTAGACTCTGTCAGTGTCCCCCTCCCCAGATACTGATTTTGATGAAGGGGAGATTTCTCATAATTCCCTTCTAGAAGACTCCACCTATGGCAAACTACTGAACTTGATGAGGCAGAGTGGATATTGGCTTGTGGACCCCCACCTCCCTGAAGAAGAAACCTGTTAAGTCCTCTCCCCGTGCAGTCTGGGTTTTTCCTCTCCAAGACAAGTTGGTACAGTTGGTGTGCAACAAGGCTTGGAAGGAGCCCAATGTTACTTAGCTGATTCCTGGGATTCCTAATAGATTGTTGCTGAATCAAAAGGATAGACAGCACTGGAATAAAGACCCATTGTGGACTCCATAGTTGTCTTCCCTACCACCTAGTAGGATGTCCTGAAAGATGCACAGGTTGTCCATCCCCCAAAAAGAGAATGTAGGAAGATGGTTAGGATTGGAAAGCATGTCTATGCATCAGGGTCATTCTCAATTAGAGCTGTGAACTGTATGATGCATATAACTAGGTTTCAGAGAGAATGGATCAAGAAAACTGCAGACACTGTGGGACGAGCCTTGAAGTTGCACTGCTTTCTCATAGCAATGCACATACCGGGGACATCTAATATGGTAGCGGCCAAGTCGAGCAAACAGCTAATTCTCCCTCACAAATGGTCTGTCAACGAACGAGCATCTCAAAATATTTTCCAGAGGTGGAACAGACCTTGCTGCTATCACTTCGCTTCACCTTTAAATACCAAATGCTGAAACCTTTTTAACATCATCCCTCTTGAGGGACAGGCTCCAAGAGATGCATTCACCTACGGTTGGCCCCCACATCAACTTTATGCCTTTTCAAATTTTCCTCTCATAACCAGCTTTATACAGGGAATTTTGAGCCACGTTCATTCTCATATCCCTGTTTTGGCCCACCAGATGCATTTCTTTTTTTGTGGCTTCATTTGAAGACAAGACCCGTTTTTTTCATTGATGCATCCCAATTTTATGTTTCATTTGTTTGGTTGCCTCACCCGGACATTTGCTCCCTTCATCTGACTTGGATGGTTTCTCCACTTACAGTGATGGCCAGGGATCTGTCCTTTCCAGAAGGAGTAGTCAATCTAATCTCTGCTTCTCAAAAAATATTTTCTAAAAAGATATATAAACCCTATGTCAGCATCTTTTTCAGACGTTCTTACCTTTTTGACTTTTATTTTTCTGGAAGGGGCCAGCTACTCAACAATCAAGGTTCATTTAGTAGATATTTCCTTCTGGTTTTCCATCTTTTTCCCTTGCATTGCACAACACATGCAGACCTTTTTGAACAGAACATTTTACATCAGGCCTCCCATAGCCAGACTGCTTCCCTCATGGGATTTAAATTTTGTTCTAGAGAAAGTAATGAAGCCCCACCTTTGAACCAGTCAATTCTTCTGATTTAAAATTCCTGACAAGGAAAGCCTCCCTTCTGTAGTATCTGAGATTCTGCATTGTCCTGTCGGTATCCCTATTTGACATTCCATCCAGACCAGGTTACACTCAGAACTAACACCAGTTTTATGCCTAAGGGAGCAACACAGACCATCTTTAACCAGTTTGTTAGCCTGCCATCATTCTTTCCTAAGTACACAAATAAGGGGAAGTATATGTTAGATTGCTTGGATGTCCATAGACAACTTTGTTTTTACTTGCATTCTACAAAGGAGTTTAGACATGATGAGCAGTTGTTTATTTCCTTTTCCACAAGTAGGAAAGACTGAATGGTGTGTAAGTCTACAATAGTTTGGTGGTTATGTGCTTGTATTTTCCATTGCTATTCTTCAGAAGGAAAAACCCTGATTACCAGATCGAGAACACACTCTATCAGAGCTCAGGCTACTTGAGCCACTTTTGTTTAAAAGATCCCTTTGGAAGATATTGCAGCAGCTGCTACATTTTCAACCTTACATATGTTCACAAAATTCATTAATAAATTTGAGTACACTGTTACAGGCTCAGGCCTGTTTCAGAGCCATCATTCTCAAAGGCTTACTGGAAATGGCCTCCCTAGGTTAGCTATGGACCTCTGCCCTTATATTACATTGTCCAGACAGGACCAGATAAAATATGTAAGTTTTGTACTTAGCAGAATGATAGATTTGTCTGATCTCTGTCCAGACCAGACACTGGAGCAACCTAGCCCACTTTTACACTTCAAAAAAAAGAGTGGAAGGGAATGTTGTTGTAATGGACCTGTAGGACCCCTGAGTTCTGGTTTCTTCCTCAGAATTCCATGAAAGTTATTTTTGACAGTGTACATATGTATTCTAGATGATTTATATTGTTTAGTTTTTTTTACTCAGTCTGGAGTATCTCCTCAGGGCAGGGGATTATGGAATAGGGGAGGAGCTCAAGCTTGTAAGAAGATTCATTGCCAAGAAAAGAAGCACCACTCCTTATGTTTCAGTGCACAGACAGAGAACAGACAAATCTATTATTCTGATAATACCTAACTTACTTTTTGCCTCTGTTGTCTTATTTTACAGCCCTGGCTCAGGCTGAATAAGGTCCACTGGGATTAGGGACCAATACCAGTAAACAAATTCAAATAAATAATAATCTCAACAAAAACAACAAAACATCATTCTCTTTTCTGGTCATACATTTTATTAATGCCAACTGGCTTCACCTGACAGGCTTTATCAAGCCATAACAAGATTTTACATTCACTTAGCTGTGTATTTCATATCTTTAGAGCAGTGATGTTGCAACAGAATAACCATCATTATAACTAGAACATTCAAAACAAACCAACAAATAGTCACTTTTTGAGACCAGCATGGGAGAAGCATGTAGGTAGTAAAGGAATGTAATATTCCACAATTTAAAGTACATAAAGTGTGTATTTTTTTTCTTTGTACAACTAATTGTATATCAGGTACTAATTGATAAAGAATGTTGTGTAATCTGGTTATATTATAACAAAATTAAAATGCATGTTTTATCATCTGTTAAATTATAATTTACTGTTCACTGTGTGAAGGATGTGACCATTATGTCCATCAGATGGAGACAAGAACAACAGACATCTGTGTCTTTATACGTGTGTGTGTGTGTGTGTGTGTGTGTGTGTGTGTGTGTGTGTGTGTGTGTGTACATATATATATATATATATATATATATATATATATATATATATACATATATGTGTGTGTATATGTATATATATATATATATATATATATATATATATATATATATATATATATATATATATATATATAAAAACTCCATGTGTATTTATATATGTATATGTATACACATATATGTTTGTGCCCTGTATTTGGTCTAAACGTACGTTTGCTGACGTTTGTTTAATCAGTCGCATTTATATGGAGATGGTCGACAGGTGTGTGAAATTGACAATCCCCAGGTAGGGGAATATTCCTTTCCCCAGGGACTGTGTGATCTCGGAGTTAGTATATATGATTAGAAGAGGGTGTGGGAATGCAAAAAAACAATGTTATTTGTTTTTCTGTTTAATAAATTGCACACACCAATATTCTTTCTCGGCACATGTTTGGTAATGTGCTCAGTTTGTCAACCTTTTGCTGCTGACGTATGGGCTACTCGACTAAAGTAATTAGACACGTACATGTGGGTTTGCCTATATATATATATATATATATATATATATATATATATATATATATATATATATATATATATAAAATAATGTATGTGCGTGTATGTGTGTGTGTGTGTGTGTGTGTGTGTGTGTGTGTGTGTGTATATAAAAACATATCTATATATATATATATATATATATATAGATATATATGTATATATGCACACACACACACACACACACACACACACACACACACACACACACACACACACACATGCATGTATATGTACACACATGTATTTATATGTGTGTGTGTGTGTGTGTGTGTATTACATATCGCTCACTATCAAGGAAAAGTCATATTCTCCAACCCCGAGAATTGTGTGATCTTGCACACCTGTCAGCTAAACAGATGTCAAACATAATTTCAACAATAATAGGCACTGCCGTACATATGCATTATTGGAGCTAACATTCCTCCAAGAAGTAACATAACTGCTGCTAAAGCACTTCTCTCTTGAGCATCAAACAATATCTCAAGTGAGACGATAATTTTAGAACTAAATATTGATTGGCAAACTATTCACAGTAACAGTCCTTCTAATTTCATATATATAGTTTTACTCAGCTTATTGCAACTCCACAAGGTACAACAAAAATCTGATAGGAGTCACTATTGTTGGAAGCTTAAAATTTGATCATCACATAAAACAAGCAGTAAAAAACACCTACCAAAAGCTAGGTGCTCTCTTTAGAGCCAAACAAAACCTCACGGTTAATGCCAGAAAAAGTATTGCTCATTCGCTTCTCATCCCCACGTTACTTTGTGCTGTTCCCATCACAGTTAACTTTCAATCCACTCAACTCTCACTTCTAGAACAGTTCTATAATAAGATTGCAGAGTTTGCCACCCGTCATTATTATAGGGGACATCACCATCAGGCCTTAAAAAAACTTCATTGGTTTGAGCTAAAGTATTACCTTACACTTTCCCAATTGACAATATGTTATCAACTGTTACAAAAGCATACAACTCAGCCGGTAACTCTGTATTTCACTTTCCTGGCCAAAATTTGGAACTCCTTTCCTGTAACAAACAGTGAACACCAATAGGTTTAAGGCACAAATTAGAGAATACCTAAAAGATACCTGGCTCTGTACATGCACAACTTCTGGGTAATAAATGTCCTGCTCCTTCTATTTCCTATTCTTTCCAAGCACCATACCCTTAGATCTGATGTTGTCAGTTTTCATTCATTCCTCAACACCTTGGTTCATTTACAATTCAGCCGTTATTTTAGCTTGTGACCACCAAAAAGCTCTTGAGCTCCTCCCTTACCCAAAATGCACCAACCCCTAACATACCTCAGATCTCATTTGCAGCTTTCGCTTTTGGACATGGTCGCCTTGAGCACTCGAGCAATTTCAGTAAAGAGATGTTTATTTCTACTTGTTTATTTCCTATAAGATTTTACATTTTTCTAATACTAAATTCTCCTTTTTACACTGTTTTAGTGTAATTTTATTACCATAGTTAGTAATTTCTTCTTTCCCTTTTCCTCTTACAGGTTTATAGAATTGCTGGTAATCTTTTTCTTTAGTTCTATTTGTTCTAATAATAAAAAAAAAAATTCTGTTAGAGTCAAAATATTTGAAAAAGGTCCTTCTGGCTTTAAGAAGTGCCAGAAATGCGGGCACAAGTTGCCCCTTTCTGATGCACATGCATATTGTTTGGGGCCAGACCATCTTCAGGTAGACTGTTTGGTCTGTAAGGCCTCTTTAACCCAGAAGCTATAGCTGGTAGGAAAAATAAGGCGATCTTGAAAGGATTGCTACCTTCTTGCTTTTTGGAGGCCGTTGGTGGGGCTCAACCATCCCCTTCATATTTCTGAGCACCTTAGTGATGTTACATGTGGTTGTCAGTCCAATGCCCTATACCAGCATAAAACTAAGCACCCCACAGCTAGGTTCAGATTCATTATTATAGATAGAATTATGTACAAAAGTATAGACAAGACAGGTTGGCATAATATGTTGTTGTTGTTTGTCTTTCGGCTTTTCCCGGTTAGGGGTCGCCACAGCGGAACTCTGGTCTGCTAATGATTGGCAGTAGATTTTCACGAACGGTGAGGTGCCAGCTCGACCTCCGACCTTCAGCGAAGGCACGCCCATTTACGCATGTCTTTCGAACGCCCACCCAACTGCGGGGAGGACATGCAGACTCCACACAGAAGGCACTCCCCGCACTCCAGCCGAGAGCACATTTTTCTCCAGGACTCATTGAGCAATTGTAATTAACCAATGAGCATTGCATGGTTGTTATTTAAGGAGGGGGTATGGTTAACTGTTAATATTACACTGAGGAAGGCTTTCTAGCCAAAACCAGCATGCTTATTTTATTCCTAAATAGTGCTGACAAATGTGTGCTGGCCTCTTTGTTTTTTTGTTTGTGGATTCATTGTGGATTCATTTGGGCTGTGCACCTTATCTGTACTTGCTGGGCTTTGATTGAGCTGAAAGGAAACTTCAACTAAGCCTCCAAGGCCTTCGGAATCCTGCATTCCCTTGTTGGATCCTACCATTAAGCCACAGTAGAAGAAGCATAAGTTGGATCTGAAGACTGCTCCTGCTCAGATGGTGTTGGAGTCGACAGAGGCCTCCTCGGATCCTAGTTCTTCAGATCCAAAGCCTTTACCCAAAAGCAGGAATTCTCCATCAATAGACCTGGTACCCCCCTGTGTAACTTCACCATATCTTGAATCCCGTCAGCACTCCAGGCCTTCTCTTCTCATTCTTCCAGAAGTCTGACCAAGGCTGATGTGGACAGAATGATGAGGAAATTTCTCTTGGTGCAGATTCAGATGGGAGTTCTCCTGGCTCCTAGCGGAGTCCTTGGATCTGAGTCTCCCAAGATGATCCAGATCGGATCCAAAGATGTCAGTATTTTTGGTTGTGAGACTGTCTCTGAGTGCACAGACGCTAATGGTTTTGGAGCCAGATGACTCTTGGAGCCGAAGCATCCCTGTTGGATCTGAGAAGTAAACTTTGCAGTTGTCTCTTCCCATTGGAACCTTCGCACTGGACAGCTTAGCTTCGACCTGCCTCTGCTGGACTACCTTCGGGATGGGGGGGAGCTGATGGAGTGGAAATGTGGCTCCTCTTTGGCTTCCTTCTCCCTGGGGCATTCTGTTTTTGAGGTGGTGGAGAACATATTCTCTGCTTCTGGAGGATGGTTGTTTCCTAGCCCTCCAGAATCTTCTCTATAGATCCCATGTGTCTCTGCGTCTTGAGCCCCCTCATTCTACACCATAGGGACAGCCAACCCAAAGTCTCCAGGTTACCCAGCAGGGTATTTCTGTCTCTTCTGACACTTTTCCGAAGCACCCCACCAAAGAAGTCCCTAGGAAGAGGAAGGGCAAGAGGCACTTGGATTCCCCCTCAGTCAGTCACCGAATGTACTGATTTTGATGAAGAAGGATCCTCAAGATCACCACCTGAAGATGTCTCATTCAGAGTCATCCTTGAGGTCCTTAAGCAGAGGGGTGGTTGGTCTAAAGATTACCCTTCCCCAAAGGAATTGGTATTCTTGGAGGCCGTTGGGTCTGGCCCGTCTACCTCCTAGGTAATTCTGCCCACTGACAAGCTTATTGACTTGATCTCTAGGTGGGTGTGGAAGGAGCTAGACACAGCTGAGCCAATCCCCAAAAGACTGGATGAGATTCTTGCACCAGCTGTAGGAAGGGAGTTTTTGGAGCAAGGGAGTGCCCATAAATGCTATAGTTGTGGTAGAAGCCATCAATTGGGAACTTGCAGAACAGAATTTCTCTCTCCATCCTCCTAACAGAGGGTTTAGGGCATTGAACAGATTTGGGAAGCGTGCATATGCTTCAGCGACCTTTGCCCTCAGATTGCTGAACTTCTTAGTACACTTTACTAGACTACAGAGGGACTTCATAAAGGAACTTCCAAAATCCCTTCCTGGGACCACTACTCCTGAGACTCAAGCTTCTGTGGCCTCGCAGTTGGTGACCCTACAATCCACTTGTAATTCGTCCATAAGGCTTATCTCTCATGCAGCTGAAGGTGTTTCAAGGGTAGTGGGTTCAGACATTTCCATTAGGAAGCATGCCTGGATCTATTTGTGTGATTTTGCTGAGCCCTTTGAATTTTTGTCAGTGCAGCTTTTGACGGCAGTTCATTGTTTGGCCTGAAAGTGAAGGAAACACTCTCCAGGTGCGAAAAAGATGGAAAGACCCTCTGTGCAAGTGGGTGCATATTTTTCAGCCCCTTAAAGAACCTTCTCTAGGAATCAACGAGGTGGTCAAAATACATGGTTCAGAAAGTCCCAGGATCCTTTCCAAGATCCACATGGCGATAGCTCCCCCAGAGGCAGAGGGGGGAACTCGAACGGAAGACACCCCTCACATAGTAGAGAAGGCCCACAGAACGAAGGGTCTAGAGATTCCTTCTCTGAGAGAGCCTAACAATGCTCCTAAAATCAGGCCAGATTGTCCTCCTCAGGAAGCAGTCAGGGGGGGGTCAAAAGTCCTTGGACCAAAGGGCTTGGCTAGACATCACAAAAGACACATGGGTGTAGGGGATTATTTCCAGAGGTTATATAATTCCCTTTTCCCTTCCACCTCCATCTGTATGCAAATTTCCTGATGTTCTACCTAGTCAGAGGAAAGCAGCAGCATTAGAAATACAAAAGCTGCTAGAAAAAAGGTTATCCAGGAGGTCCCACCCGACCAGTTAGAATCTGGAACTTACTCTGGGTTCTTTTTAGTGCCAAAGAAAGAGGAGACTGAAGACCGATTTTGGATTCCAGCAACTTGTACAAATCAGTTCGACACACAAAGTTTCGGATGGTCTAGGTACAGTCCATTCTGCTTTTTTTTGTGCAAGGATGACTGAATGTGCTCGATAGACCTTCAGGATGTGTACTATCACATAAAAATGAACAGACAATCCAGAAGGCTGGGAGCCAGTCATTATCAGTTCAGAGCACTGCCCTTTGATGTTATCACAGCTCCCATGGTGGTCACCAAATGCATGGCAGTGGTAGCCACTCAGTTGAGACTGCAGGGATTCTGAGTGTTTCCCTATTTGGATGACTGGCTCATTACTGCCCCGACCAGTCATCTACTAATAAGAGTGCAAGATCAGGTACTCCAGACTTGCTGCCATCTGGGGATAACCATAAATTAAAACAAATCTCAGAACCATCTCAGACATTGGAATTCGTAGGAGCAGATTTCAACATGGTGTCAATGACAGCTTCTCTTCCTTTCTCAAGAGTACAAACTATCAGATTCCAGGTTAGAAGAATAATTCACACTACCACAATCTCAGCCCGATTGATTCTACAGCCCTTGGGATCAGTGTTGACGGCTATAGTCCTAGTTCCTGTAGCAAGACATCACATGAGAATGCTTCAGTGGATGTTAGCAACACAATGGTCTGTTCTTTACCAACACGTCAGCCCAAATAAGAATCACTCTGGCATGCAAGAGATACCTTTGGTACTTGATTCGATCTGATTAGGTACTACAAGGCCGTCCTTTCATTCTCCCTCAGCCCAAGGCTATAATGACCACTGACGCTTCCCAGATTGGGTCAGGGGCACTTCCTGCAGAAAACAGTCCAAGGCACTTGGTCCCCTGAAGAGGCCAACACACATATCAATGCCCTAGAAATGAGAGCAGCGCTCTTAGCATTGCAGACATTCTGAGACTCTGTCCCTTTATGGACAATTGCAATTCAGACCGGCAATATGTCAGTGGTTTGGTACATCAACAAACAAGGAAGAACCAGGTTTTATCCTTTATGTTGAGAAGCCCTCAGAGTGTGGCATTGGGCAATGTCATCCAACTGTTTATTGATAGCAGCACACATTCCGGGGAAGCCCAGTGTGATAGCAGCAAATTCAACAGGTCCATTCTACTACCTCACCAGTGGTCTCTAACCATGAACGTGGCAGAAATGATTTTTTGCCAGTGGGGCCAGCCTTGCTACAACCTCTTTGCATCGTTCCTGAACAAGAAATGTAGCAGCTTCTTTGCCCTAATCTCCCCACCTGAGGAATCACTGAGAGACGCTCTACTACATGACTAGCCCCTCAGTCTCCTTTGTGCATATCCCCCAACTCTCTTAATCCCCAGATTTCTACAGAAAGCTTTTCGGTTGAAGAGCAAAATCATCCTCATTGCACCTTACTAGCCTCGACAAGTTTGGTTTCCCTTTCTTTGGCCTCATGTGATATACCAACCTTGGATTCTGGATCCAATTCATAGGTTCATAGGTGGGTACTAGGCTATCTGCCCGAAGGCATTTATAATCCTAGCCAGAATGTGTTGGCTTTTGCCACCCCCTTAGATTCGTTTCCTGTGCCTCTGTCCAGCAGAGCTACTGAAGTGATCCCCGAGGTAAACTTTCTGTTTTCCATCCATTCGTCAAGGTTTCTTTTGAAGAGTGTTAGCGAGGAGCTCTGCCTAATGTAGATTGGGATCTTGTTCCAAAGCATGGGAAGTCTCTGGGACAGGACTCTATCCCTCCAGCACATCCTATTTATTGTTGTGGTGAGGATTAGATTCCTAGAGTGTGCGGTTCGAGGGGATAAGGTTTTCTTTAGGTGGAGCATGTCCATCAATTCTGGGTTGGACATGGCCTTGTATGTCAGGCAGAGATCACCTCTGAGTAGGCGGTATACAACCGAGTACAACTGGAGTTTCTTCAGTCAAGCTGCATAGGGCATCTGTTTGAGGCCATTGATTCTCTTGGTGAGGTACTTCTGTGGTCTTTCCAGCTGTTGTAGGTGTCTTGTAAGGTAGATCCCAAATGGGGCATTGTACTCTAAGATGGGTCTGATGAGTGATAAGTAGAGGGGCACTTTTGATCTGGATGCAAACCCTTTTGTGATTAGGTAGGCCACATAGAAGGATTTTCTAACCACTTTGGCAATGTCATTATCAAAGGTGAGATTACTGTCTACTTGGGTCCCCAGATCCCTTATTACGTCTTCTGTATTTAGGGGACTACCACCTATGTGGTAGTTTGTGGGTACTTTGTTTTTTCCAAAGGGGATGACTTTGCACTTTTTGACATTTAGCTTGAGGCCATGATTTTGACACCAGGTATCAGACCCTTTTGGAGGATGTCTGTATCAGCCAGAGAGTCAATTATAGCCCCTAGTTTGCAGTTGTCTGCGAACTTTGTCAGCCATAGTCCTCCTGTGCTTGCCTGTACTTCTGAGAAGTATATGCCGAACAGGAAGGGTCCTAGGACTGAGCCCTGGGGAACACCATATGTAACCGGTTTAGAAATGGACCTAGCTCCCGCAACTCTCAACATGTGGGTTCTGTTCGTGAGCCAGTTGGCTACCCATCTTGTGATGCAGGGGTTTAATTTCAGGCTGGTGAGCTTGTCTATAATACCAGAATGGGGAATGGTGTTGAAGGCCTTAGCAAGGTCTAGGTTGGCTGTGTGTACCATCTTTCCCTCGTCTATAGCCTTGGTAACTGTCTCAAAGAAGTCCACCAGGTTTAGGAGGCATGATCTGCCCTTAACAAAGCCAAACTGGATAGGGTCCAGTGTTTGGAGGTTCCCAATGTCTCTGTTAATGAGTTCCATGATGATGCGCTCCATAGCCTTGCAGACCAAGCTTGTCAGGCTTATAGGGCGATAGTTCCCGGGGTCTGTTGTGGCACCACCTTTGTGGAGCAGAATAACCATTGCTGTGCGCCACTCTATAGGTATGTAGCCTGTGGAGAGGCTGAGTTTGAACAGTGTGTTTAGGTGAGGGGTTAGTTCGTCTTTGAGCTTGTGTAGGACGCAGCTTGGGACACCGTCCGGTCCCACTGATGCTGTGTTTTTGGCTTTGGAAAGGGCTGTTTTAACCTAAGTGTCTGTGATTTCAGGGACTCTACATTCTTCTGGTATGGTTATGGGCCCTTTTGGGGGTGAGAGGGGGATGAAGTTTGCGCTGAACCTGTCTGCCAGGATGTTGGCGATATTGGTCAGTTCAGTGTATTTTGTACCATTCTGCACTAACTCTGAGCAGATCTGAGCATTGCCACTTAGATTCTTGACATAGCTAAAGAATGCCATGTTTTTATCTTTGGAGTCCTTGGCAATTTTTCTTTCAAAGCTCGCCTTGGATGATTTTATGAGGGATTGTAGTATGTTAAGTTGTCATTCTCTCCTTTTCTTGTGCTGGATGGGAGTCCCAGCCCCACGCACCCACTGCCTATACTATAGCTCGAGAGCTATTTTTTTCGAGGCAGCCCAGCCCTATATCCCACCATGCGCCAACTCCCCAGATCTCGCTTTCCAGCGCTCAAGTGCGGTGTTGCTTACCGCGTCAGTCAGTTAAGAACTTTTTTTTGTGTAGTTTTTAGGTAAAAGGTTTTTTTTCCTGTAATTATATTCCCACTGCATTACCTCCCCCTTAAATCTTATTAACTTAAAAAATTGTTAAGCCCTTCCTTTTTTATAAACTTATATAGACACAGGCCTTCTTTTTGTTCTTTTTTTAGTTTGTATTTCTTTTTGTGTGTTAGTGTGTGTGTGTGTGTGTGTGTGTTCAGTCCTTTAACTTCTCCTGTGTTGTGGTGAGTTTGAGTGTGAGTGTTTGCTGACTGTGTGTGTTGACTCTTTGTTCACATGTAATGTCTAAAGACACTAGACGGGATCAAGAAGCATGAAGTGTGACAGATGCTGTCACTTGATGTCTCTGACTTCAGGGTCACACTTCTTGTAAGTTTATTGTTGCCCTTGACAGGAACCTGTCCTGTTGTCACGGATTTAGTTCAAGTCCTAGTCCTGCGAGAAAGCTTATTCAATTTGAGCGGGCTTTTGAGGCGATTGCTCCCGATCGTCTTCTTGCTCAGGGAAGTTAATTTCAGGGAGCCCGCTCCCTCCCGGCCGACTTGCTCCAGCTTCTGCGCTCAGGACTGGCTACTGCTATCAGCCCCGCCGATCCGCCGCGAGATGCGCAGCACCTTTTCGCGCGCCCCTTTAGAGCCGACAACAGCGCCCCGCTCTAGATCACGCTCACGTATCCTCTCCAGAGTCGTCTCGATCGCCCCAGCATGTGGCGCCTCTTCCAGTCACTCCATACTCACCCTCATTCTTCTTCCAGGTCTTCCAAAGCCCATCTCAATGATATCGTGGCTGGCTCCAGTAGACCTCATTCCTGGCCTCAATCCTTCAGTTCGACCTCCCATCTCACTCGGTCCCTCGGCTCTCTGCTCCGTTCTCTTCCTCTGCTCCTGTTACCGCCGAGTTTGTCGAACCGACCCAACCCTCACCGCGGTGCCTGCCGTGGAGCCGTCTGGCTCTTTGCCACCGCGCTCGAGGAGTGGGTCAAGAGACTCGGTCTAGGCGCCGAGATCCCTGACGGGCCCTTGACCGGGCCTCGCGAGCGGGTCGGAGGGTTCGGCCCCCCCTCGTCCCACTCTGTTGGTCTCGTGGAGCTTGGCTCTCTCCGTGGTGCCCCTCGGAGCCTTCCCGAGCTTCTCTGTCAGCCCCCGGGGTGGTGGCTAGGGTGTTGGAGGGGGAGCCTCTCCCCCTCGTGAGGCCTGCAGAGCCTCTGAGTCTCTGAGGAGCATTGGTTCCCTCTGTCCCCCCCTGAGCAGTCCTTCAGGCTCCTCCCCACAGTGCCTGTTACTGGGCTTCCTCATCCCGCAGGGATCCATAGCACTCAGGGTCTAGGAAGGTCATCCCAAGACTCCTTTGAGACTCCCCCGAGACTCCCTAACAAAACCTATGAGAAGAAAGGAAAAGAGGCCTCCCGGGATCTCTGAGACCCCCCACTCCTCAGCCTCCCTACCCTCCTTCGACCCCCTGGGAGAAGTCCAATCCTTTGCCTTCTCCCTTCGAGGACCCAACAGAGACCTGTTTTGACAAAACACTGGGGGAGGTTGCCTCCGTCCCTCGAACCCTTTCTCTGGCCAGTCGGTGGAAAGGCGACGGCTGACCTCTGCCTCTCCTGACCTTGGTGTCCCATTTCTGACCAACTGATGCAAGGGCAACTCCTGACTCGGGCAGCTCTCTACCTAGGATTCGCCTTCTATTAGAGCTTCTGTAAATTTATTTCGTCTCGTAGACAGACCATGTCTGACCAAGGTGTCTGTGTAGATGCGATGCCTAAAGCAGCCAGAGAAGAGACATTAGCTTCTGTCTTTCCTGTACCTGTTGTTCCTCCTAACTTCAGCTGTATTGACTGGCACAGGTCCGGTCTAACAGCTTTTAAGCAGAACCTAGGCTGACCCTATTATCACATTCTTCCCTCCTTCGGATACCTGTCATTTCCCAGACAAAACCGGTTAGAGCCACCCTTCTCTGCGAGGGGGTATCAGAACAAGATTAACTCCCAGCTACGAGGTCATCCATTGCTAAGTCCCTCTCAGGGCACTTCTTGTGTTAAGCCAGCAGTAGGGCACACCTTCACCCATAGGATGGTGCTTGGTCAGATGGAGCTCTGGGTGCGACTTGCATTGCCAGGAAATTTGCTCATGGCAAAGGACTCCAACACCTGGTGATGGTTCACCCTTCTTTAACATCAGGTGACCCTCACCCCTACCAGAACAGGTGTGTGGGACACCTCACCACATGCCTGCAAGGAACCACTCCACACCGCACAGACCCTACCCAGTCTTCCAGGGGTAATCTACACCAGACAAAGACCACCCAGGCAGAGGGGGTCCGCAGAACCAGGGACGTGGGGAGTGGAGAACCACCAGTCCTTTCAGCATCCCCCTGACGACACCCCACCCAACCAGGGGGGAGGGGAGAACCACCCACCCAGGGGGTTCCAGGGAAGACCAACTGACAATCCCTCCCTGAGGCAATGGGTGAGGTCCATCTTCCTGGCCACCGGGGAAGATTGGCCTCCTAGATTATCCCCCCGCCTCCTGCAGGCCATCACAAGACCCAGACACAATCATATTCATTTAGAAGTAAATCCAAAAGCGAGATCCTTCCCAGATCCCAGACCCCCCAGCCGCACTCCCTTCGACTACAAGGGTCAGGCATTTATCATAGGAAAAAGGCTACCAAAAAAGACCTCATTTCCCCCTCAGCAGACTGAAGCTTTTTGAGACAAAATGTTCTTGTTCCACACAATCTTTCCAAAGACAGCTAGAAAAGACATGAGACTGGATCTCAAATTTAGACCTGTCAATGTGCTCTAGAGGGCTCCTCAACACAGGCGCCATCTTCATTTCTCCCTACACTCTTGGCCAGGATAACCTATGTGCTCCTACACTGCTCTCCAGTCTGTGTTCATTCCTCAAAGCTGCACAGGCATCTGCACAAATTCACTCCAGCTTCTTCCATGTCATTTGTGATTCAGTCATCAGCAATTTTGACATCATGCTCTGCCAAGCATGTTTATCATTTCTTGGAAGGTTTCTCCGTCTCATCACCAACAAAAATCATTTGGCTGCAATCCAAGTTTATCTTTTTTGGCTCACACCGATTACATCTCCATACCGCATCTTAAATTAGCCAGGGATTATTGTTTCTCTTATTTCCCAACATTTCAGTTTGCAACATTGTATTCAATGTTCAGTTTCTGTTTCAGTCCAACAGAATTCAAGTCAAGTTAACCTAAAAAAAGTTAGCCTCATGGCAGCGAATCTCCAGTTTCTGTTTAAAACACCTCATGTTCAGTTTAACATATAGTCCATTTCAATTTTAGCCGCATCCTGAGAAAAGATTCTGGTCCTCCTCTTAGCATCTCAAGCTCATGGCAGCAGCGATCCCCCTCTCTTTATCAGGTTCAGCTAATGCCTCTTTAATGTCGAGTGGTTTTACAGCTGAGAATCCCTCCATACATTTCTCCTGGTGGGGATTCTCCCCTCACCTGAATGGTGGAGAGTTCTCGTGGGATCTTTTCAGGGCAGCACTGTTCTTCTTCTCCCCAGTCCCGCAAGGGCCCTGATATTAGATCTGATCCTGATTTGGACACATCTCCTGCCAGAGGACTCACCCTATGCACAGCACAATTAGAAGTTCAAACTGACAGAAAAACAATAATGATACATAAAGTGCCCCTATCCCTGGGCGAACTTCAGGACTCTTCTATCAGAACAGACCTCTCAGAGTGGACAATATTCTTATAGAAGCGGGAAATTTCAAATATGTCCCCAGGAAGCTCAGAACCCAAGCAGGCCAGAAGAGGTCAGATCTTCAGCTCACAGCAGATCTCACTCCAGCGCAGCTCTAAGCTTATTTCCAGAAGCCGAACAATTTGAACATAGCGACAGCAAGTCCCAAAACATTCTCATGCCTAACGAAACTCCACCTGGTGAATTCTCTCTGGACTTCCTGGCACTGGCCAGCCCGCAGTCTTTTTTCTTCTTCTTGGAACAGCCCTTTTACCAGGCCATTTCACACTCTTCTCTTGTCCGAAGCCCCCAGAGAATCTTCTATCAACTGACCCATCTTCCAGTCTCGCTCATGCCTTTTTCCCAATGTTCCAGAATTCGCAATCAAATCATCTGGAACAGTTCCTCTGGCCTGCAAAAAATTTTCTCAGACTGCAGTCCCATCTGACTGGTCCTGGGCACAATCTGGGACCAGTTCTGGCCTTTGGAGCCATTTCCCTCCCTTTTGATCCTGATCTTTTCTTTCTTGCACCCATCTCTTCACTCCCGGATCTATTGCTAGTAGCCATGCTCCCAATCCAACCTCTCTTCCCACTTTTGCCATAGCTCCTTCCACCCCCATATTCCTTTACACCCATAAGTTTTATACTAGCTCCTCATTTTTTAAAGATGCAAACAAGCTTTTTCTTCATCTTCGCCCCTCCCTTTTGCCCTTTTCCCAGAGCTTCTCAAAGTTATCAATCCTAGATTTCTCTGTCATTCCACTCACAGAGTCTCTGTCTCCGGCTCAGAGTACAGACAGCTGCCATTGGGAATTCCCATGTAAGGCCTCTTTGAAACTCTACCTTCGTTTCCTTCCTTCCTCTTAGCTTTCCTTCCCTCCATTGTTCTTCTGAACTCACTCCTCCTCTTTCTTTTCTTCCTCTGACTTTTCATTCAAATTTAGCGATAACTTCATTCCTTGTCCCCTCAAGCTTATTTCGTTTTTCTTGTTCCAGGTAGCTCTCAGAACTCTTCTCCTTCCTTCCTCTTGGAACTTCAGCTGCTGTCGGAAGGGAAAGCTTATCGTCCCTTCCCCTCTTTCCTTTTTTTCATAAAGTCCGACTAGGAACAAGAACTAAACCTTCCCTTTTCAATCATCCATCTCGCCTGTATTATCTAAGCAGACCTAAACATCAACTTGGCAAAACACAAAGCTGAGTCTTATGCTGAAGGAAAGAAAGGACATCCGTATCAAAGGTTACTCTTGCAGATGGTATATAGAGACAAAGCAATTTTGTCAAAAAGTCAACAGCTCTCTTCTTCAGTTCAGAAAGGAGAGGTGCAAGGTAACAGGCAAATCAAACTCAGAGAGCAAAATTAGCATGCATTATTTATGTTGTATACAGCAGCCAGCTGGGCAAACTTCTTAACATACCTTTATCTCACAAAACCAAACCCCTATCCACTCCCAACAGCCTTTCAGCAGCCAGGTTACATCAGCCTCATCAGCCTTCTGCTGGAGCCACCCAGGACATATTATTTATTACCCATGTCTTTCTGATATAGCTTCCTTTGTTTATTACCTACAACAATCTGTATATCCATGTTAGTGTTTGCTGGACCCCTTCTTCTTCTCAGCTAGGGATCGGCCCCTCAGCTGCTGCATCCTGCCAAGTAGCGTTCCATGTTAATTGAGTCAATAGTTAGCTAGTTTCATGATCCATCCTCTTGTCCTAGCTCGCCAGAAGGAAGTGTCCCCTCCTCCCTAAATTTCATAATTTGGTACAGACAAAAATATCTGGTAGGTATTCTTGCTGATACTGATCAGGCATGTCTTCCCTTTTTTCTGTACTAGTTTCCTCCTTCTATTGTATAGCTTGTTTATGGCAGGAGTCCACCAGACTGGTTTCCTTTTCTTGGAGGAGTGAGTCTTGGTTTGCTTGGGATGGCACGATCCATGCATTCTTGTAGCTGCCCGTAGAATGCATTAGTAAAGGATTTTGCAGCTTGGACAGTGTTATCCTTCAGCATGGGGGCTTTGAAACTTTCCACCTTGGTCTTAAGTAACTTGAAGTTTGCTTTTGAAAAATCTTTCATGGTGACTTTATTGTCCGGGGTGGGGGTGGAATATGGATATCCAAAATGATTTGTTTATGGTCAGATCTAACCAGCGAGGGGTTAACCTCTGGTGTGGAGCACCGGTCGCCCATGTTGGTGATGACCAGGTCCAATATGTTGTCACCTCTGGTGGGAGTGTTGACCAGTTGAACCAGGGTGTTTGAGTTTATAAATTCTAGGAAAAGTTGGGCAAGGTAGTTAGTACTTGAGTAGTTCTCCCAGTTAATGTTTGGATAATTGAAATCACCCAATATTAGGGTTTGGTAGGACCTTTATGTTTCCCAGTGTTTCCAGAAACGCGGAATGGGGGTCCTAGGACATGGTGGGTGATCTGTAGCAAGCTACAATTTGAATTGCAGTTTTGCCCATTGTTAGTTGCACTTGGATGATCTCTGAAGCATTGTGCTGTGCCACTAACCTGGAGGTGTGGGTATCCTTGATGAATATGGATACTCCCCCGCCTTTTGTATTTCGGATTGGGTCTGTGGCCGAATTGTATGGTATGAGTTGTAGCCTGGTAGTGCTGGGGTGCTCTCTGGAGCCTTAAACCAGGTTTCTGTTACTGCACATATATCGATTTTCTCCATACTGAGGAGTGCATAGAGTGCGTGCATTTTGAGGTTTAGACTTCTGGCATTGAGTAGCATTACCCTCAGTTTTTTGTTACTTGTGCTATTTACAGTGGTGGGTTTGTCTTTTGAGCCTTGCCTAAAAAAGGCACTATGGGGGTGGCAAGAGCCTTGGCAAGTATTCGAAAGCCTAAGGTTGACAGGTGCAAGCCATCGCTAACGAAGCAGCATGGCTTGTCGAGCATGTCATCCCAGGCTGACAGATACTGGATCCCCTTTGAATGACACGAGAATTTAGCCAATTGTTATAATCGAGAATTTTTTCTGTATACCATGGTATCATTCTTGGTGAGGGCAGGATGCTACTCAGGGCCAGGGTCATACCGGCCTGGGCTACGTGATCAGAGAGCTCTTCCATGTCTCTTTTCATGTAGTCCAGGGAGGTATGGCTCAGGTCATTCACACCAACATGGACAATGACAGAGTCATATTTGTACTTGTTCTGGAGTGACCTGAGTTTTTGTGTTATGTGGCGGATCCTGGCACCTGACAGGCAGCTAACAGTAACCTTCTCCTTATTCAGCCTAGTGAGTGGGACGTCAGTGTGCCTGACTATAGAGTCACCTATTACTGGTATGTTGAGTATGTTATTTTGCCTTAAGGGCTGTGATTGCATGGCACACTGGTTTTGTGAAGTATGTGTTTCATGGTTTGTGTTGGGGGGTAGAGGTTGCTTGGATGTTTGTTTTGGTGGTGTCTGTTGGTTTTGCAGATTTTTATTTACAGCCTCCGAGTATGTTTCCATGTGTTTATGTGTGTTTTTTGCTGGTGCTGGTTCAATGGGTCTATGTAAGACTGGTGGTGTGATACAAGTATTTCCCTTCTCCTCTTGACTGATCCAGTCTTGGGTTGAAAGAGCTTAGCTTCTAGTGTAGCTGTATAACTGCATCTCTCACATGTATTAGTGTTTGGTGGTAGGAGGAGGGGGTTGTCTGTGTACATGAGGCAGTTGTAACATTGCCTCAAACTGCCCAGATTCACCAGTTGGACTGGAGAGTACACCTGAAACTGCCCTTTGGACATGCTTGTATAGGTACAGTGAACTGTTTTACTGGATGGCTGGTAAGGTCAAATAGAGAGCCGTGTCCCTCTGTACAGTACAGGAGGATCTAGTGCTAGGGTTTATAAGTGCTTGCTATAAGTTTTGAACAAGTGCCAGGCTGAGAAATTAATGGCTTGAGTGCTTAAGTTGAAAGTTTGTCTAGTTCCAAGGGAAAAATTGAAGAGGAGACTTTGTGGAGCCGGGAATAGTTTTACCCTAGCTAACCGGTGCTGCCCAGTGTGCAAAACCAGGCAAATATGGTATTTATAGCAGGGAAATGAAAGAGATAGAAAGTAGCCCAAAATGGCCAATAAACTACTAATTTCTGGGCTGAAACCACTCCTCCAGGGACAGATAGGCTGCTCAAAGCTCCCCTCTCTCACAGGTGAACAGAGAAACTTCTTTCTATCCAAGTAAGGTATGGGCAAACACAGAGATTTGTAACACAGCCCTGAATTCAGCACTAACCTGAAAACTGGACTATACTATCTTAGAAAGGCGGGAAACAAGTATATATATTTTTTTTTTCCAGAAAATAAAGCAGATACACTCAAAAAATACTTTAAAAGCACAGAAAAGGATACTTATTGTTATATATCGCAGAATAGAGTTGTCAATGCCCCCAGTAATAAAGTAGGAAGAAACACAAAACAGTAAAAGCAGATGAATAAAGTGCCAGTTATTTATACATATATATATATATATATATATGTATGAAACAATAGAAAACAAACAAACTGATTTTAACAAGTTACCTAATTAACCAGAAGAAAGTTCAAAACTGAGCCCTGTTCGCACCCCTGCTTACTAGGGTGCAGGGGAACCTTCTCCAAAAAAAGATGGCCTGGATCAATGCTCAAGTTATACAAACAAAGTTGGATTCAGCAGTCCTGAATCTGGTCTATGCTACAGCAACAAGGCGCACCAATTTTAGAAAGAAACAGTTAAAATAAGCTGTCACAATAAGCCTGTGACCAGAATTTCCCAGCTCAGAAGGGCAGAATCCAGCCTCTCCTCCCACAAGAGTGCAGACCACAAACCTTCTTAATATAGAATTACTAGCCTGAAGCCCAAGTGCTTAAGCCAGAACTAATACACTTTTAGAATGGCAGACACTGGGCCTTCAATTAGCAATTCCCAGCTTTAGAAGGATGCAAGCTACCTGTCCTGCCACAACAGTGCAGACCACAAACCTTCTTAATGTAAAACAGCCTGTATGAAGCCCAAGTGCTTAAACCAAAAGACTTAGAATAACAGTTACAATTTAATCAGGCTACGTCCAAGTAGTAATAAATGCAGCAGAGTAAATAAAATTGAGTACTTTTAAGAAAAGCAAAATAAAGTAGGAGGAAACACAAATACAGTAAAAGCAAATGAATAAAGTGCAAACATTTTTTTTCCTTTAAGTGCAAGAAGAGAGGAAGGAAGAATCTATGTAGGCTGGCCTTCTCAAATCTTCTGTCTGTATTAAGTAGAGTGAACACTAAACTCAGAATATGATCTCACTGTACTCAGTTGGACCCAGGAGGAGTGTTCTAATACAGACTTACAGGAGGGGCGGGCAATTCCAGTGCCACCAACACTAATACCAACATAAAAACAGGGAGGGAGAGTGGGGAACTAACTGCAGAGAGACACACAGAAACACTCAGAATGCTCAGAAACACACAATTAGGAAACAAAAAAATGAAAATACTGTACTTTTAAAACTGCAAGTTTGTACTTAACAGACTAAAATTCACTACTGCAAGTTTCACTTAGCTTCAGCTTTTAATGCAGATGTTTGTAGCCAAGCAAGTCTCTCAGGAGTTGAGCATAAAATGATTTCTCAAACCTTGTGGCTAGCACTTAAAGTACAGAGGAATCCATCTAGGCTATTAAATATCAGATAACAAAGAAGTGATACCAACACCCCCTCTATAGCAAATTAACTGCAGAGAGACACACACAGCACACTGTTCAGAAACACACAATTAGGAAACAGAAAAAAATGAAAATACAGTACTTTTAAAACTGCAAGTTTGTACTTAACAAAAGACTAAAATTCACTACTGCAAGACCTCCTGTCTCACCCGACAGGCATGATTCACCCGGGTATCTCAAACCTAAAGTTGACAGCATGGTTTGTCCACTTCCTTTAATAACTAGGCAACCTATACTTTCATCCCGTCTGTCACATACTTTTATCTTCCCATATAGCTTCTACAAGAAAACTTTATAGAAGTAAATGGAAGAGGTTTGTTTTTGGACGCTTCAGAAACATATTGACCCCTTTTCAGCCCCTGTAAAAAGTGTCCTTGAATTTTTCTCTACAGTTTTCATCAAAGGAGCTAGCTCTTCAACAATTAGAGTTCAGTTAGAAGCCATCTCTAATTTTCACACTGGATTTGAGAACTCCACCCTGGCTTCATTTAAGGCCTTCTTGAGAGGTATTCTTCTTTTGAGACCTCCTTAGAAAGAATCTACTCTATGGGACCTAAATTTAGCACTACACACCTTGATTCATCCCCCTTTGAACCAGCAGCAATGTGATCTAAAGTTTCTTTCATGGAAGACTATCTTTCTGCTGGCCATCACCTGTACTAGAAGGATTTCAGAACTTCAAGCATTGTCTTATAAACTGCCCTACTTGATTTTTCACAGGAATTGACTAACATTAAGAACCAATCCTTCTTTCCTTCCTAAGATGGTGTCAGAAGCTATCAACCAGTCCATTAATCCACCAGTTTTCTTTCCCAAGTGTGCAAACAAAGGTGAATATATGTTGCACTTATTGGATGTTCATAGACAATTATGTTTTTATTTACATGGAATAGAAGAAATTATAAAGACAGATCAATTATTTGTCCCCTTTGCAGACTATAAATTGAGTAAATCAGTTGCAAAGATAATTCTAGCCATATGGCTGACAGATTGTATATCATTTGTCTACAAAAAGTTGGGTCTGTCCATACTAAAACTCTTAAGAGCCCATTCAACTTCGTCAATGGCGACTTCAGTGTTTCTATCAAGGACATCCATGGACAACATATGTCCGGCTGCAACCTGGGCCAGTCCTCATACCTTTATTACTCATTACAAACTGGATCTGGTCTCAATGGGAAGAGCAGCCTTTAGTTCAGCTGTGCTCAGGAATATCCTTTTTTATAGTCCACCTGGGATTCAGGTAGCTGAGGACTCTGTCCTAACTGTTGAGGAATGAATGAAAATTGACAACATCAGATAAAGATGTTACTCACCATAATGTTCCATCTGTGTTGTCCATTTTCATTCTTCCTCAACTCATCTCACATCAACGCCCTACCTTTTTCACAATTGATTTCTGGAAGAACAGGAACTTATAATGACATCAGTGTTTCTTATGTTGAGCTCCAGACGATGGCTTCTTCTGTCAGGAATGTTACAGTAATATTTTTTTCTTCATGTCAACCAGCACAGAAGATCTGAGGTATGTCAGGGATTGATGCATTATGGCTAAAGGAGGAGTTTGAGAGCTTTTTGGTGACCACAAGGGAAAATAACTGCCGAGTCTGATCCAAGGATTGGATCTGAACCCAATTGTTAAGGAAGAATGAAAATGGACAACACAGATGGAACGTTATGGTGAGTGCATAACTTTTTTTTACTTGTCCAGTATCGCCTCCTTTGTTCTCTCCTGCTCCCTCTTCTTTCTTCTGCCTATCCTAAAACATTCTGTCTCACCTCTCAATACTCCTCCATTTTTTTCCTGTTCTCTCCTTCTGTCAAGTTGTTTTCCAAATATGTTTCATAGCTCTTTAGATGTTGCTGCCATTATTTAATGGTACTCTGTTTAAATGTTGTTGAAATGTTGTATATTTGGTAATTACTTGTATTTTGTTTATGTAATATTGTAATTTTTCTGGAGCTTTTTTTCCCGGGCCTCCACTAAAAAGTGGTAGCTTTCTGCCCAGTCAGACTATCCTAGTAATAAATGCAATAAATAAACATCTGCAATGTAAACTATGTTGTCTGGCCAATAATTTATAAAATAATTATAGAGTTCTTCGATATTATGCCTGCTGAAAATATTTTATGCAAACTTACAAAGAGAGCATTATTCACAAGAAAGTCAACCTTTCATAATTGTTTTTTATTGTTCATTTCTCTGCTTTATGATAGTGTTTTTCTGTCACCAACTGATTTTTCATTCAATCTTAACTGATTAATATTCCTTACAGTTTGTATCTGCAAGTTATTTGAGGGTAACATCTGTATACGTTTAGTCACAGATACCAGGATGCTTGAAACAAATGATCTGATGTCAATTTTCATGGGTTTGGATCTGATCCCCTCAGATTTGACTCGGCTGTTGTAAAAGCTCATGGCAACCTTGAACTCACGAGCTTCTCCCTTACTCAGAATGCACCACCCCATTACCCCAGATCTCGTGTGCTGCTTCCAACAAAAATACGTGGTCCGTTGTTCTGTCGAACCTGGGCAATAAGTACATTTCAAAACTTACAAATTATTTGTCTTCAGTTGCCTTTAAATTATTTTAGGTAAAATATTCCTGCTTAGGCTTTCTCCCTTACCTTTCAACAAATCTCTGCTTGCTTTCTTTGTTACTGTTCGCAGTATTTCTAGTTACTATTGTTAGTAATCCTCTTTCTCTTTTGTATGATTATTGTAGACTTTAGTACCATTGTTGGTAATTCTCCCCGTCCTTCCTTTCTTTCTGCTTTCCTTCTATTAAAAAAAAAAAAAAGTTCTAACTCGTTTGATTGCTGTTGTTGTGGTTGTGAATGTGCTTGGCTTTTCGTTTTTGCTGATGGCTGCAAAGAAAAAGAGCCCGGCTGGGTTCAAAAAGTGTGATAAGTGTGGTCAGAAGATCCCAGTGTCTGACTTGCACTCCTTGTGTGTTTTTTGTTTAGGTCCTCTCCACCTCCAAGAGAATTGTTCAGTATGTCCTGCCTTCAAGCCTAGGGCATAGATAGATCGTAGGAGCAAGCTTATCCTTAAGGGTCTCTTGCTTTCTTCCTTTGATGAGGCTATAGCTGGAACTTCTAAAGAGAAACCAAAAAAATCGACAATTACTTCTCTGAGCAGCTCATCTGTATCCTCCAGGTCCTCAGAAAAAATCACATAGTTTCTTCTGGTCGTACGAAGAAGAAGCGAAAATTATTGGATCCTACCTTCTTCAGATCCAGCTAAGACAAAATTCAAGCCCTTGGATCTGACGGTTTCTTTGGATCCGAAGTCTCTGACAGCTAAAGAATCGTTGGATCCGAAGACCTCGGATCAGATGTCATCTTTACCAGTTCTGCCTAGAATGAGGTACTCTCCTTCAGTAGTCCTGGTTCTATCTTGAGTGCCTTCCCCATTTTTGGAAAGATCAAAGTCTCCATCTGTTTTATCCACTCGATCTGAAGTAGTTTACTTCATTTGATCTGCAACCTGTGGGTCTTTGGATCTGCATCGGATCCAACACGGCCACATTTTCCAGCTATGGCTCAGAGCTCCATGCTCCTTCCCTTACCCATAATGCCCCCCTCTCTCCCTTCTCCCCTCAGATCTCATTTGCCGCCTGAGAGTGAACAAGCGTAGTCTGAACTCCAGTGTTTTTTGGTCGTAGTTGTGAGGTTGTATTTCTCTATTTTAGCCTTTCTCTTGACTTTCTCTTCTCTTGAACATTCTCTTTACCTCCCAGGGGTTCTTCGTTTAGTTAAAAAAAAAGACTTTTATTTTTTCTTTCCTTTTCTCTTTCTGTTTCCCACGTGAGTGTGTGTGTGTGTCTGGGCCGGCTGAAGGGATGGCAGTTTTCCCGAAGCCAGGTTTCAGAAAGTGCACAGAGTGTGGCCATAAGCTTTCCCCCAGCGGATGGCCACACTCTGTGTGTGGTCTGCTTGACGGTTGAACACCTCCAGTTCCCCTGTCTTATTTGTGCTGGGTTTAACCCCAGGGCACTTAAGGACAGGTGGGACAAATTGATCCTTAAGGGCCTGTTTCCCTCTTTTGCTGGGACTGCGGTCCCCTCTTCCCCTGCAGGGAAAGCAGTGGCTGCTGCTCCATCTTCTTCTTCCCCAGCCTCTGGGACTCACACTCCTGCCAAGAGGTCCGGGGGAGGGGATCAGGTTAAGAAGGACCGGCCTCGGAAGTGATCCCCTGACTGCTTGTCGCAGGCTGGCCCACCGCCGAAAGTGAAGCCTGTATCCAGGCCCGTGACTCCTAGGCTCAGGTCCACTAGGTTTTCACCTGAGCCCGAGGAACAGCAAAGCCGGTCTCCTGCTAGGTCTTCCCCCCACTGCCACTCCCGTCTGATTTCGGCAGCGTCCTTCCGCTCCACTCGGAGCCTGTTGGAAGCGGAGATGGACAAGATGATGTTGAGGTTTATCTGCACTCAGATACAGATGGGGGTCTTGCCAGGGCCTTCTCCCTCCGGAGTGGGCTCCTTCCAACCATTGTTCTGTCCTATTACTCCTTCTCCAATCTAACCTGCGGTTTTGGAGTCGTTGGATCCGAGGACAATCAGAGTTGAGGGGTCGGCACCAATGGTACCTTTTACCTCAGTGCCGGCCAGTGCCTTGAGTTTGTCGGATCCGACGGGATCGGATCTGAGCTCTTAGAGCCGCAGCCTCAGGGCCGGATCCAAGGGGGTGCTCTCTGCTCCGAGCCTGTCGGAAAGGAGCATCCCTCTTGGCATTTTGGCTCCAGCAGATTCAACTCCGACTCCCCTGTTAGGGCAAGGGGAGAGTGGCTTCCGCTTTTTCTGCCCAGGAGGCATGTTTCCCCCTCTGTATTCAATGTGGTGAGAGGGTTCTTGCAGGGTTGAGACCTCAGACCATCTCGTCCTCTGAATCTGTCCAGACCCCGCTGGCTCTGAGTGTGGTTTCAGCCATCTTGCCCTCTCAGGGACAGCCCCTGCCCATAATGCCCCAGATAGTTTTGTCTTTGGAACAGCCGTTTGCGAGGCCTCCCCAGACAGTCCCCCTGAGGAGGCCCTCCGCAAACATACATGTAAAAGGAGGCACTTGGACTCTCCACCAGAGTCACTTACGGAGGACACGGACTTGGATGAAGGGGAAGGTTCCCCAAGGTCACCCCCCCGAGGATGTCTCCTTTGGGGATATCATGTAGCTTCTCCGCCAGAGGAGGGGGTTGGTCCTCCCCAAAGCCAACCTCTGACAAGTCTGTGCTCCTGGAGACATTCGGCTTGGGCCCAGCTACCTCTTGAGTGCCCCCCTTCTGCTGATTCACTTATGGAGCTAATAACATCTAGGGCTTGAAATGAACCGGACACCATAGAGCCAATACCTAAGCGTCTGGATAAGGTTTTGAGTCCCCCCTCGGACAAGGTTCATTGGCACAAGGGGTCCCCTGTCAATGCTATGATGGTGGCAATGGCCACCAAGAAGGAGCTCCCTCAGGAGAGTTCCACGGTCCACCATCCTGACCGAGAGTCAAGAGCGATGGATCGCTTTGAGAAGCGAGGTTATGCTTCAGTGACCTTCTCTGTGAGGGCGTTGAACTATGTGGCGCACATCATCCGACTCCAGTGAGATCTTGTCAAGGAAATTAAGGAGTGGACCCAGGGTCCATTTTGGCAGAGGACAGGAAGATGTTCGAGGTACAAATGGCCACCCTAAAAGCAGTAGCCAACACGTTCATGCATTTGCTTTCCCATGTCACGAAGGGAGCCGCACAGACAGTGGAGAGAGGAGTTGCCATCAGGCATCATGCCTGGCTCCGCTTATGTCAGTTCTTGGAGCCCTTCAAGGCGTCTTTTACCAACACCCCTTACGACAGTTCTTCCCTGTTTATGAAAATGGTCAGAGAGACTTTGGTCCAGAGCGAGAAGGATGGGAAGACACTGTCTGCCGTCAAGATCTGCTTCACCTGCCTCAAAGGTCCTTTTCCAGGAACCAGCAAGGCCCAAAGAAAATGTGGTTCTGCAAGTCTCAGGCATTTTCCCGGGACGCTCAGGACTCGCCTTCCCCCAGAGGCAGGGACGGATTTGACAGACACCGTCCTAGAGGCAGAGGGGGTCCTAAGAATTTCTGGTCCCGAGAACCCTTCTTGGATAAACCCGGGCAGCAGCCCTGAGGGGTTGCCAGACTGTTCATCTCTAGAGGCAGTCGGGGGTCGTTTGTCTCTACATTCTTTAGCACGGGAGTCCATAACAACAGATCAATGGGTGTTGCGTATCATATCCAGAGAATAATCCGTTCCATTCCAGGAAACTTCCCCATCCAACAAAGCCCTCCCATACGTCCCACCAACACAGTGGGAGGAGGCAGCAGTACAAATAGATTCACTGCTAAGGAAAAGAGTCATCCAACCAGTCCCCCTAGAGTAGTCTGGATCCAGAGTTTATTCCACGTTCTTTTTAGTGCCAAAAAAGACGGAAAACCTCAGACCAGTCTTGGATCTGTCCAAATTGAGCCTGTCTGTAACCAAGACAATATTCCGGATGGTCACGATTCAGTCTATCCTGTCCTATCTGCAGGCCAGAGACTGGATATGCTCGATCATTCTCCAGGACGCATACTATCACAACAAGATGGACAGGTGTTCTTGGAGGTTCCTTCACTTTTTGCTGGCAGCCAATCATTATCAATTTCAAGCTCTTCCCTTTGGTCTTACCACAGCCCCCCAGGTGTTTACCAAGGTAGTGGCAGTAGTAGAGGCTCACCTGAGGCTTCAGGGTATTCAGGTCTTTCCGTACCTGGACGATTGGCTCTTTACTTTCCCTTCAGAGCATCTACTTTGTCGGGGCAGGGACTCCTTCCTTTGGCTAGGCAACAAGTTGGGCATCACAATCAGCATGAACAAATCTGCTCTACTCCTGGTTCAGGTTTTGGATTTCATTGGGGCATGGCTGGACACAATACAAACGAGGGTGTTCCTCATGTCATACAGGATACACAATCTGAGGTTACACGGCTTACACATCCTTCAGACCCGTTTACCAACAGCCAAGACAGTGTTAAGGGCATTAGGGTCTATGCCGGCCATGATCAATCTTCTTCCAATGGCGCATCTTCATATGACAGTGTTGCAGTGGACACTTGCAGTTCAGTGGTCCCTGTTAGACCTCCCTTTGTCCTTTCCAAAGCAAATCTCAAGAGTGTGCAGGGACACCCTTGGGTGGTGGATTCAGTCCCCAGATCTCCTCAAGGGACGCCTGTTTCAACCTACCTTTCACAAGACCACAGTGACCATGGACGCCTCCCTACTAGGGGGGGGCACTGCTCAGGAAGGACAGTCCAAGGCACATGGTCCCCTTCCGAGATCTATCTGCACACCAGTGTTCTACAGATAAGAGCGGTTCTTCTTGTGTTGCAGGCCCTTCATGCTCATCTTCCTTTAGGAACGATTGTAGTTCAGACGGACAATATGTCAGTGGTCTGGTATATCAACAAACAAGGGTGAACCAGATCTTATCCCCTTATCTTATTGACCGTTACTTCTCTGAGCAGTTTATATGTATCCTCCAGGTCCTCGGAAAAATCCCTCAAGAGAACTTCTTCAGATCACGTAGTTTCTTCGGATCGTACGAAAAAGAAGCAAAAATTATTGGATCCTACCCTTTCTTCAGATCCATCTAAGACAAAATTCAAGCCCTTGGATCTGATGGTTTCTTCGGATCAAAGTCTCTGACAATTAAAGAATCATTTGATCCGAAGACATCGGATCAGATGTCCTCTTTACCAATTCTGCCTAGAATGAGGTATTCTCCTTCAGTAGTCCTGGTTCCATCTAGAGTTGCTTTCCCATTTTTAGAAATATCAGTCTTCATCTGCTCTTCATCTGCTTTATCCACTCGTTCATCCAGATGTCTCACCAAGGAAGACGTAGAGAGGTTAGTGAGAAAGATCCTCTCAGTACAGAGCCAGTCTTCCCCTTCCTCGGCTCCTACCCCATCGAGTCAGGAGGTCCATGTATCCACTACTCCTCCTCTACCAATTCCTCCTTTGACTCTTATCCAGATCTCAGAGCCCTCAGATATGAGTTGTCCGGCACCATCCTTTTTGGATCAGAGGATTTTGGAACCTGGCTTTTTATGGCCCCAAAAATAGTCCAGGTGTGAGAAGGATGGAAAGACCCTTTCTGTCATGGGCATATGTTTTTCCACCCCCCCAAAGATCCTTTTCGAGGAATCATTGAGGTGGTGGAAAGATGTGGTTCAGAAAATCACAAGGATATTTTCAAGACACACATGTTGGGTCTTCCCCCAGAGGCAGAGGAGGAAGATCAAAATCTAGACGCCTCCCTTACAGCAGAGGAGTCCCACAACATCAGATGTCCAGAGAATCTTTCTTTGGCAAGCCCTTCCAGCGCTCCTGAACGGAGGCCCGATTGTCCCCCTCTGGAGGCAATCAGGAGTCATTTGTCCTGCACCTGAGTGCCTGGATAGAAATAAAAGATACTTGGGTGGAGAGGATCATGTCCATCGCATATATAATTCCATTTTCCCTTTGCCCTCCAAACTCCACAAAAGCTGCTAAACAAAAGAGTCATCCAAGAGGTGCCCCCGGACAAGAGAGGATCCGGAACTTACTTAAGATTCTTTTTAGTGGCAAAGAAAACAGAGGACTGGAGACCAATTTTGGATTTCAGCAACCTAAACAACTTTGCTCGGAAGACAAAATTCTGGATGGTCATGGTTCAGTCAATTCTTCCTTTTCTGGAAAAAGACAATTGGATATGCTCAGTAGATCTCCAGGATGCATACTATCATATAAAAATGAACAGACGATTCAGGAAATTCTTATGCTTCTTGTTAGGAGCCAGTCATTACCAGTTCAGAGCACTGCCCTTTAGTCTCACCACAGCTTCCAGGGTGTCCACCAGCTGTATGGCAGTGGTAGCAGCTCAATTGAGACTGCACAGATTCCGGGTGTTTCCTTACTTAGACAACTGTCTCATCTCAGTGCCAACCAGGCATCAACTTATGGTAAGTGGAAAAGTAATCCAGATTTGTGTGCAATTAGGCTTAACCATAAATTTTGAAAAGTCACATCTTCAACCATCTCAAACTACAGAGTTCATAGGAGAGCTGCTCAACACAAGGTCAACAGTAGCTTCTCTTCCTCTTTCCAGAGTTCAAACCTTAAGATCGCAAGTCAACAAGATACATTGCAGTACCTCAGGCCCCTTTTGTCTGGTCCTACAAGCATTAGGATCGATGGCAGCGATGACCCTTGTTCCTCTGGCCAGATTTCACATGAGGATTCTTCAGTGGATGTTGGTGTCTCAATGGTCGATACTTCAGCTACCTCTGTCCACCCCAATTCGAATCACCAACTTGTGTCAAAAAGATTTGATGTGGTGGTCACAGTTGGAACAACTACTACAAGGCCGTCTATTTATTCCATCTCAGCCCAAGGCCATGATGACCACGGATGCTTCCTAGCTGGGGTGGGGGGCATTACCTTGGAAAGACAGTCCAAGGCATGTGGTCCCCGAAGAGGTCAATTTGCATATCAACTTTCTGGAGCTAAGAGCAGTGCTTTTAGAATTGCAAGCCTTTCAAGATGCTATCCCATTGGGAACGATTGCAATACAAACAAACATATGTCAGTGGTTTGGTACCTCAACAAACAAGGAGGAACTAGATCGTACCCCCTGTATCGAGCACTACGAGTGTGGCAATGGGAAATCTCTCCCAACTGCTTTCTTTTAGCAATGCTCCCAACTGCTTTCTTTTAGCAATGCGTATTCCAGGGAAGACCAAAGTACTAGCAGACAAATAGAGCAGGTGCATTCTGTTACCTCACAAATGGTCCCTCAACCAGGAAGTAGTGGACATGATTTTCTGCAAGTGGGGCCAGCCTTGCTGCAATCTCTTTGCTTCTCCCCTAAAAACAAGTGTAGCAACTACAATACTTATCACCCTACAGGGAGAAGTCACCGAGGGATGCTCTACTTCATAATTGGCCCTTTGGGTTACTGTATGCTTATCCTCCAGTCCCTGTGATATTGAAATTCCTTCAGAAAGCTGTCAGGATGAAGACAAAGTCATTCTCATTGCTCCATTTTGGCCTCAACAAATTTGGTTCCCCTTCCTTTGGCCTCATTTGATCCATCAACCCTGGATTCTGGATCTAGTTCCAAATCTTCTGTCTCACCCTACATAAGTGGTTCATCCAGATCTTCCAAAGCTCTAGTTGATGGCTTGTTTTCTCCGTTTCCAGTAATAGCCAGGCAACCAATGCTCTCCTCCCCGGTTTGACGAAGTCTATTATCTTTCCTCAAACCATCTACGAGAAAAACGTATGCTAGCAAATGGAAAAAAGTTTGTGCATTGAGCTCTTGAAAACTATGTGGATCACTTTTCTGCACCGATTCATTCTATCCTGGATTTTTTGTCATTGCTTTTGATCAAGGGGCCGGTTATTCCACAGTAAAAGTTCAATTAGCAGCAATTTCCATTTTGATCTTGATGGCTTTTCTCTTGCTTCACATAAACTTTGTAAGATCTTTCTACTTGGAACACTCCTGTTGAGACCTCCAGTTAAAGATCCTACTCCACCTTGGGACTTAACTCTGATACTGCAAGCTTTGGTTCTTCCACCCTTCGAACCTGCAAATACTTTATTCCTATCTTGGAAGGCTTTATTTTTGGTGGCCATTACTTTGGCCGGACGAATTTCAGAAATTCAGGCTTTGTTTGTGAAACCTCCATACCTAATTTTCATAAAGATAGAGATACATTGTGAACTACTGTTTCCTTTTTGTCCAAAGTTGTATCAGAATCCAACATTAAGCAATCTGTCAGCCTTCCAGTTTTCTTCCCAAATTATACAAAGGCGAATATTTGTTGCATTCACTAGATGTGTATAGACAGTTACGTTTCTACTTGCACAGAACAAAGGACTTCAGAAAATCAGATCAATTATTTGTTTTTTTTTGTTTTTTTTGCAGAAAAAAATTGGGCAAGCTGCTGTTTAGAGTTTCCCTAGCCAAATGGCTCACTAATTGCATTTATTTCATTTATGAGAAATTGAATTTGCCCTTAACTAAACAATTGCTTGCTCTTTCTACAAGATCCATAGCAGCTTCCTCAGCATTTCATTCAAGAGTCTCCATGGATGATATTTTTGCAGCAGCAACTTGGGCTCCACCTCACACCTTCATAGCTCATTACAAGCTAGACTTAGTTTTTAGAAGTAGGGCATCATTTGGCTCAATGGTGCTCAGGAATATCCTTCCTTGAGTCCATCCTGGGATTATAGTAGCTGGGGACTCTGTCCCATAAGTCGAGGACTGAATGAAAATTGACAACATCACAAAAAGAGGTTATGTACTTACCATAACATTCCATCTGTGTTGCCCAATTTTCATTCCTCCTCGTTTCCCCACCCACCATCCTCCATCCAATGTTGTTTTAAGAGCAGGTGGATACAGCTAGTCTTGGGGTCTTTACTTTGCCTTTATAAGTCTAGCTATAGCTTTGTGCTCCATTATCTACTATATTTCTGCTTAAAACGTATTTCTGCATGAGTAAAGTGTTAGTCATTTGCTATAATCTGCATATAAGATCTAAGGAAATGGGGGTGGTACATTTTGGGTAAGGGAGACGCTTGAAAGTTCAAGTTTGCCACATGCTTTTACAATGGCTGAGTTGAATCTGAGGGATTAGATCCAAACCATCAGTTGACGAGGAATGAAAATTGGACAACACAGATGGAACGTTATGGTAAGTACGTAACTTCTTTTTACAATAAGCACAACATGAACCTGTTCTTTTTCTGCCCACTTTTCTGTCCAGTAACCTTTTTTTAATTAGAGGCATACAAGTTTATATCTAGCGTACTAGTTTATATCTTTTTTTCTAAATCTGTCTCAAAATAGACTCTAACTAAAATACCGTTACGTATCTGCTGTATATATGTTTTGCCCTTAAGAACAGGGACTTTGGTATGTAAGAAGTCATGTTATCTGTTTGATACTGCACTTGTGCAACACAGTATTTTGTTCAGTTTTTTTTTTATTTACCTTTGTTGTTGAGTAACCTTCATCAGTAGCAGTTGTAGAGACAACAGTCAAACGTATGGAATAGTCACTGCTGTTTACCTTAAAAGAGAACTCCGGGTGGCAGATTTTTTACATAACCCCAGATTTCTTATAGTTAGTTATATTTCCCTTCCATATTAGAAAGATATTATCCAAATGTTGACTTTACAATTCCAAACCAGTCACATATAAGGATTCACATTAGAATTGTACATATAAATGGCCTTCCACTATGCTAATGCCAAGCCAACAGCACAGTGGCCCTTAAAGAGGTTCTTGTAGTCTGTGACATAGTTACAAGTGGCTGAAGCATTGGTCTGAAATTTAATGTGGTTGATTTCACCGCACTGTGTTGTATAGCATGAGGTGGCAGTGCACGTTTTTGGAGATTTTCACCTTTTTTTTCCACTGTAAACAGAGGTAATTCAGAAAGCTCAAGTCAGGTACAAAGGATTAGTCCAGATAAAATCGCTTTAGCTAGCAGATCTAGGAGATGGTCATGAGGGGTGTAGAGGCTGTATGTTGGTAAAAGTGACTTACCTTTGCTGTTATTTGATCACAGTTAAATGGTCACTGATCTTGGCATGGCAGCAGCAGTAGTAGAGCACAGTCTTACTAAGAACCTATGTGCTATGGTTTATGTTTGTATGTGTTGGGGAGGGTTCGCAGCATCTTAAAGAATAACAAGGTAGCCATATTTTTTTTACTTTCCATCACACTCAGACTTCAACATTGTACTCAGTTATGTGACCATCTTTGGTGGTCTGTGCAGGATGTGTGTGAAGGCAATTAAAAATTATTTGTAATGAATAAAATAAAAAATAAATAAATGCATAAATAATAGGCATAGTAGTGTTGTCATCTTACAGTCCTTGATTTTCTGGTACAGTTCTGTATGGAGTCTGACTATCCTCCCTGCCTCTGTGTGTGTTTTAGCCAGGTGCTCTCATTTCTACCAGCAGCCCAAAGGTGAATTTGCATACTCAGATTTGGCTGAAGATACAGTATGAGAAGTGTGTGTGTGTGTGTGTGTGTGTGTGTGTGTGTGTGTGTGTGTGTGTGTGTGTGTGTGTGTGTGTGTGTGTGTGTGTGTGTCTATCTTTTGATAGATCTGGATTGTCATGGACAGTGTCAGTATGTGTTAAGAAATATCACTAATTTTGTGTATACAGTGTTGGTGAGCATGTATGTACCTCTTCTGATAGCAGTAAAACAGTTCACATGTATCTGTCATTCAGAGATAAGGTACAGAATGCATTGCAGAGCAACTAGACCCACATAGCTTTTGGGGCGGGTGACAGCCCCCACACTCATAGCTGTATATGGGATTTTTTTATTTTCACCTAGTGAGGAGTACCCCATCTTCAGTCTCTGTCCTGGGCTTCACCTAGTTAAAAAAAAGCATCCCTGTTAACAACTGTGCACAGAACGTCACTTTAGTTTAGATGGAGTCTGGGGACAGTGTGGTCATTATTTCTTTAATTTTTTCCACATTCATACGTCAGATGGTGTTAGAAGATGATTGCAGCTTGTCTAGCAGCTCTGTACTGTTTACAAACACATTCCAATACATTACTGGAATCTTGTTTTTCAATTTACTTGCAGTCAAACATCAGGTATACAAATGTCAGGTATACAGTGGATATAAAAAGTGTACACACCCCTGTTAAAATGCCAGGTTTTTGTGATATAAAAAATGAGACAACAATAAATCATTTCAAAACTTTTCCCACCTTTAATGTGACCTATAACCTGTACAATACAATTGAAAAACAAACAAATCTGTTAGGGGAATAAATATAAAAAATAAAAAACATACAATAAGCTGGTTGTATAAGTGTGCACACCATTAAAGTAATAGTTTGTGTGTGTGTGTGTGTGTGTGTGTGTGTGTGTGTGTGTGTGTGTGTGTGTGTGTGTGTGTGTGTGTGTGTGTGTGTGTATGTATATATATATATATATATATATATATATATATATATATATATATACATACATACACACACACTCTCACACACACACAATCACACACACACACAAACAAACTGCAACAACGTGAAATATAGATATAGGACTCTGTCTAATTGTTTTTTCACTTTCTTCCCAATCTAACACCAGACGGGTGCATGGAGACTAGGGGGAGACAGACACTATTTCCAGATACTATTTTTGTATCCTTGTAAGCATTTGTCTTCTTGGTTTATTGGGAAGAACTATTTTTCAGCTTTGAACACCAAGTCTTGAATGCAACTTTTCTCTTCTTTGAAAGAAAACAAGACTGGATTTCTTTTCTTAGGTATAATGTTTGTTCACGCCATTATTGGATTAAAAGGTTTGAGAATGCACTAAAATGTACCTCACCTGGAACCATCGTCATGACGTCAAACTCCTGGCATAATTCAGTTATTTCACAGCAGTCTTGCAATTTAGAGTATTTTGAGAAGAGTTAACAGATGAAGAGTAAGACAAAAAGTGAAAAAAAGAAAGAAGTAATACATATGGTGTAAGAAGGCCACATTAGGGGAAAATGGGGGGAGGCAAGATTTATTACCTTGGGCTAAACTGGATTCTTCTATTGCTTTTAGTGTTTCCAGGGAATTGCTTGTTTTCTGCAGTTCAGTGTTTGCAGCTTCATATATGCAGAACAAGAAAAGTAAATGTGATGCGAGCGCAGTAAGGAGTAGGGAAAAGTAAATGACATGCAAGTGTACTACAGGACTGTGTAGTACTAAATGGGCAATGGTGTTCATGTTTTATTAGCAGGACCTATCCCATCCATAACTATTCTAGATCCTCCACTGTAAAGCATAGCTTGTTAAGCAGAGTATGTTATTCGGCTGTACACATGATGCAAGTATATATTTGAGTGTTATTGTCTACATTATCTGATTTCAGTACTGCTGAGTAGCTGGATGTATGAAATATCAGACATGTTTAGCTATATATGATATAGTTATGTTCTTTTCTGGTACAAGTGCTGATGGTCAAGTCTGTCTGTTGAATGTGTCAGTATGTGATTTGTTCTGTTCTCTTTTTGCCTGATGTTAAGTAGTGCTGTCAGCAGTCCTTTTAGCGATCCAAACATGTGACAGGAGTTAAAGCTATAATCATCATAAAAAACTTATGCCTATTAACACTTATTGTGTGTTACATCAGTGTTTATTATTAGCTGCTGTGTAGGTTGGTCATACCTGTTTTAATCACAGTGCACACACCATGCTCACCTGACAGGGTACTATAGTTGTTTTGCTGTGTATGTCATCTAGGTATCGTGTCTTGTTCTGTATACTTCTGAATATGTCAGCAATGTACAAGCTGAATGCGTGTGGTTGCTGGGGTGCCTGCTGTGCACTTCAGTCTTGCTGTTGTACTTCACAGTACTTCTTGCTGACATTAACTGCACATGTTTTGACTAAGAGATGTTGGGATTCATTTTCTGCAAGGTTCTTACAATGTTTAGTTTATAGTTTCTGTTTTTTTATAGATTGATTGATTGACTGATTTTGTTAACCAGGTGAGTGAACAGGTCATAGGACCATTTTCAGCCATGACCAAGTTTGCAGTTTATGAAATACAGCACAATTTTAGACAGACTTGCACATAAACAAATACAACTGAGGGAGAAGGATAGCTATAAAAGCAATCATTTTAGGCTGAAAGTGGAATGTAGGTACAGATGATCGTATGTACTATTGTTACACAGCTTAATATTTTCATTAAGGCAACATAGCCTGTGAGTTACACTTTGCTAACTGGTATTAGTTCAGTAATATGAGAAAGTAATTATGTTTCTACATCACTATATATATTTCACAGACAATTTTATAGATGATGTACAGCGTAAGAGACACTGCAGGAGGTTTCAGCAGTGCCAGGGAATCGTATACAAGTACCGGAGAATCCTACGCGCAAAACGTGGTGAGTTTGTACTCCTGTGCTAGTTATTAAAATCTTGCAGCCATCCTTGTTTTTAACCTATAATATATGTATACCTCCTTGCTTCACAAACAGCGCTGCAGTTCTCATGTTGCAGTAGAGGGAGGCTGTGCAGCTTCCTGTTACACCACTGTCCCAGCTTAAGTTCCCAAAGGAACAGCAAGATGCTGGAGTAGATTTTCTTAAGGATGTGTTGGAAAAGTACCTCCAA